>NC_086338.1:14498118-14802389 GCF_032445375.1 Bacillus rossius redtenbacheri | reverse complement strand
GCGAGGTCAGACTGGCACTGTCCGGAATACCGACCGATGAGTGGTCGGGGCGAGCGAGCGAACAGCTGAAGGGGACCGCCCGCCAATGGTGGAACATCTGGGGACGCTTCGGCATGCCCTGGGAGGAGTTTGCCATGTCGTTCAACCGCCGATTTGACACGGAACACGCACTGGTCCAATGCATGACACAGTTCTATGGCGATCGCCAACGCGACGGCGAACCCGTCGAGCAGTTTCTGGCCAAGAAAATGCAACTGTTCAATCGAGTAGCACCCGGCGCCGCGCCAGCCACCGCGCTCTCAACCATTACCACCCTCCTACACAATGAACTGCAACCGTTCATGCGGTGTTACCGCGCAGAGGAAGTCGAGGATTACGTCCGACAAGCCATAGACACGGAACGGAACATCCGGGGACTGCGACACTACGACCCCCCGAACACCGACCGGGACCTGGCCAGACGCCCAATGGGTCAGAGAATAGCCAGCGTCCAGAACCGGGAAGCAAGGGGGCTACCCACCCGACCGCCCGCGACGAGCCATCGAGGACGCACCACCACCTGGTAGGCCCGATGGGTCATCGACACAGCAGGAACCCCCACTACCGCGATGCCAGTTGGGCTGCCCCGCAGGTACCCGCCACTGGCATGTCGACTGCCCACGCCGGCAAACACCACCCGTCACCAACACGTCGGGAAACGCCCACCTGGGGGCACGGCGGTAAAACCCGCGCCTCCGAGCAAACGGAGCCAACCCACACCCGCCGCGGAAATAGCCACACCGCAGCTAAACCAGCTAGTCCGTCCCCGCGACGGCCTACTCCGCATCCCCGTGGAAGTCAACGGGCGACCCACGGCGGCCCTGGTAGACACGGGCGCGAGCCACGTGTTCGTGGCCCCCCACCTGGTACCCCCCGACGCGCTGCAGCCCCACCAGGCCGAGTTACGGTTAGCAACCAGCACGCAACCGGGAAGGACAGTGGGGCAAGCCGAACTCGAGGTACGCATTCGGGACGACGTCACCACGGTAACCGCCCTAGTGGTAGAGGACTTACACGAAGGGATAGTACTAGGCCAACCATGGTTAGCGAGACAAGATGCGGTGATCGAAATGAAACCCAGACGAGTTTACATTGGCACCCGCGAGCGGCTCACGGTGTACGCCATAGGCACTACCCCCGAGAGTCAGGGGGAGAAAGTAACCTTAGACCAGTTCCGCCACAACGTCCCCCACGAGTACCGAGCAGCAGTGGAACGCGTGTTGGCAGAAAGGCAGGACGTCTTCGCGGTAGCCGACCCACTGAAGCGCACAACCATCACCGAACACCACATCCCGACCACCCACGACAACCCAGTACACGAGGCCCCGAGAGGCTACGGGTTCCAGGAGCAGAGGGCCATCCGGGAGCAAGTGGCGGACATGCTTCGCGACGGGGTAGTCGAACCGTCCAACAGTCATTACAATGCTTGCGTCGTATTGGCCCCAAAGAAAGATGGTTCGCTACGCTTCTGCGTCGACTTTCGGCCGCTAAACGCGATCACGATTAGCTCGCCCCCACCTCAAATCAGCGTCGACGCCGCCGTAGCCGGACTCGGCCGCGCGAAAGTCTTCAGTACGCTCGACCTGAAGGCTGGGTATTGGCAAGTGCCCATACGGGCGGAAGATAGGGGGAAAACCGCGTTCACGATACCAGACGGGCGGAAGTTTCAATTTCGCGCCATGCCTTTTGGGCTAAAGTGCACACCGGCCACGTTCCAGGGAATGATGACCCGAGTGTTGGAGGGGTACCTGGGCCGGTTTGCGATCGCGTACCTCGACGACGTGATCGTCTTCTCCGAGACGTGGGAGGACCACGCCAGACACCTGGCGCTGGTCCTAGAACGCTTGGCCACACACCATCTCACGGCCGCACACCACAAGTGTCATATCGGGACCCAGGAGGTCGAATTCCTGGGCCACCTAGTAAGCGCGGCTGGCAACCGACCCCAACCCGTTCACTTGCGCAAGATCGCTGAAGCGGCACCACCGCGGACGAGGAAGCAACTCCAACGGTTTATCGGCCTGGTGAACTGGCTCAGGGGGTACATCCCCGACTTCTCCCGTACCATCGCACCACTGACCGACCTCCTGTCACCACGGGCACGGTACCATTGGGGTGAACCCGCGCAACGCGCCTTCGAAGAAATAAAAGCCGCCTTCACTCGCTGTCACACCCTCACACGAGTAGACCCCGGACGCCGCCTCTACCTTCAGACCGATGCCAGCGCACTCGGTGTGGGCTATGTGCTTTTCCACACGGACCCGAACGGGATCCGCGAGGTCATCGACTACGCTAGCGCGAAGCTCGGACCGGCCGAACGCCGGTATCACAGCAACGAGCAAGAGTGCCTAGCCGTAGTATGGCCCATGAAAAAGTACCGGCCCCACCTGGAGGGGAAGTGCTTCACACTGAGGACGGACAACAGCTGCCTCACCTGGCTGCGTACGATGCAGGGGCGGAAAGGCAAACTCATACGATGGGCGCTATTCCTCCAGTCGTTCGACTTCGACGTCGAGCACGTTCCCGGCACGGAGAACCAGCTCCCCGACTTACTGTCGCGGGAACCCGACGACCGAACAGAGCTGACGGACGAGGACGACTGGGAGGAGATTCTACCCCCGGACACACCACACGGACACGCATCGCACGACTCGGCATGCGCGCGCATCATGGCCGACGCGGACGGGGACGAAGACCCACCCAACACCGTGGCCGACGTCCAGGACCGGGTACGTCGAGCACAGGAAACGTCAATAGACGAGGCAAGACGCCGCCAGCAAGCGACCGCCGGACATGAGGCATGGAGCGTGCAAGACGGCCTGATTCAGACTCACACACCCGGACACCAGGAAGACTGGAGGACCTACGTCCCGACGGAAGCCCGAGAAGCGGTCCTTCGGTTCTTCCACGACCACGACCTCGCTGGACACCCGGGGACCGATCAGACACGACGAGAAGTCACCCGGCACTACCACTGGCCCTGCGTCACGTACGATGTACGTACGTACGTGCGCGAATGCGAGGTCTGTCAGGCGAGGAAAGCGAAGCGGCGTGACGGCGAAGAGCAACAACGACCCAGGTAACCCACCACCGCCTTCCAAACGATAGCCTTAGACGTAATGGGCCCCTACCCCCGCACACCGCGCGGCAAACGCTTCCTCCTCGTCGTGACGGACCTCTTCACGCGGTGGACGGAGGCGTATCCATGCGGGAACGTGCGCACACCTACCATCATCAGCCTGCTGACCAGGGAATTCCTGTCACGTTGGGGATACCCCCAGTCGGTGTTGATGGACAACGCCAGTCAGTTCCTGGGGCGACATTGGAAGGGCTGGTGCGACGAACACCAGATCGAGCACCACACGACGCCCGCCTACCACCCAAGAGCGAACCCGACAGAGCGCCGGAACCAGGAACTGAAGGCACAGCTCCGATTCCGGCTGGGGGCGGACCACACGCAGTGGGACCTGCTCGTGGCTGACGCCCTCTTCTGTGTACGACGCCGCACCAACGCCGCAACCGGCCGCACACCGGCCGAAATGATACAGGGCCACAACCAGCTCTTACCGGGAGAATGGGCCACACACGGCACTCCACACCCCGACGAGACAACGGAGGAACGTGACCAACGACGGGTGACTCTGCACGACGAGGCAAGACGTAGGCAGGAGAGGTACGCCAACCGGATCACCCCAACCACAGATCATCCTCCACCCGCCGTGCAGGTCGGCGATCAGGTGTTCGCCCGACTACACCCACTTTCAGCCGCACCCCGCAACTATTGCGCGGGACTGGCCCCGCGCTGGGGCGGGCCATACACGGTACGGCGACGACTAGGCAGGACGACGTACTTAGTCCGCACGGAGGGACGGCGCCTGAAGAAGGTGCACAGGGACGACATCCGGCTCACCGCCCTACCTGGGGAGAGGAACCCAGACGGAGACGCAGGACCCCCCACTCCGGAAGAAAACGGACGCCGTACGCCGGAGAGCGACATAGTCCAGGAAGAGGACGACTCGCCAGAAGCGACCCCCGCTAGGAGCCGACCCGAACCGCGCCCATACCGTACCCTGGTGTTCACGAACACCACGTCCAACAGGCCCCGCGACGAACCCGCGGACACGCCCGTGACATCACCCGCAGAGGCCGCGTCAGACGACGAGGCGAGGCCACAACCACGGCGGTGGCGGCGCCCGCCCACGTACCTCGACGATTAGCACTTAGCACGGCCACGGGGGACACCGGGGGCGACCCCGCCCACGACGTGCCAGACGAGCCGGAAGAGGTCGATGAGGACGCACCGGAGACGGCAGTGGTACCCTGGGAGGGGAGCGTGGTGTACGAGAGCCCCCCACCGCAATACTACCCACGGGGCGAGGACGAAGAGGCCGTGGAGATCGCCGAGCTGTCGCACAGCATAGGTCAATCCGATGCATGCAACGACGACGGGCCAACGCCGATCGTCACGCAACCCGGAGAGACCGACCCGGAGATCGCCGCCTCAGCATCAGCCGCCATACCCGAACGGGAACGGACCCCGTACCAGTCCACGAACTGTCAACCGCCGCACAAGGAGGACCTCCGCGGACCGGGACATCGACTGGGGACAAGCGAACCCGCCAGCGAGCCCGCGGAACGACCCCGACGGGCCCACAGACCTCCAGTTCGCCTGGCCGACTACGACCTGGGAACAGGGCGCAGAGCCTGTCAGCCGCAAGGCCACCTCGACGAGTCGACCCCCGGATGTTCGGCGTGGGACGACCCGGGACAGGTGCTCGGGCCCTACCAACTGCGGCCACCGCGAGCACCACCCGGGTGGACCTGTTGCCGGAGCTAGGAGGCGCCACGATGCCGCCCCCGGCACGCCTGCCACGACGGCAACCGGGGCGGCGCGCACGCTGGCCCAATCGGCCACGATCACCAGGTCCAGTGCGCTGACCCTATCAGCCACTGACCCCGCACAGGCGCCACGACGCCGCCCCCGGCACACCTGCCACGACGGCAACCGGGGCGGCGCGCACGCTGGCCCAGTCGGCCACGATCACCAGGTCCAGTGCGCTGACCCTTTCAGCCGCTGACCCCACCCAGGCGCCACGACGCCGCCCCCGGCACGCCTGCCACGACGGCAACCGGGGCGGCGCGCACGTTGGCCCAGTCGGCCACGTTCACCAGGTCCAGTGTGCTGACCCTATCAGCCGCTGACCCCGCACAGGCGCCACGACGCCGCCCCCGGCATGCCTGCCACGATGGCAACCGGGGCGGCACGCACGTTGGCCCAGTCGGCCACGATCACCAGGTCCAGTGCGCTGACCCTATCAGCCGCTGACCCCACCCAGGCGCCACGACGCCGCCCCCGGCACGCCTGCCACGACGGCAACCGGGGCGGCGCGCACGTTGGCCCAGTCGGCCACGTTCACCAGGTCCAGTGCGCTGACCCTATCAGCCGCTGACCCCGCCCAGGTGCCACGACGCCGCCCCCGGCACGCCTGCCACGACGGCAACCGGGGCGGCGCGCACGTTGTCCCAGTCGGCCACGTTCACCAGGTCCAGTCCGCTGACCCTATCAGCCGCTGACCCCGCACAGGCGCCACGACGCCGCCCCCGGCACGCCTGCCACGACGGCAACCGGGGCGGCGCGCACGCTGGCCCAGTCGGCCACGATCACCAGGTCCAGTGCGCTGACCCTATCAGCCGCTGACCCCGCCCAGGCGCCACGACGCCGCCCCCGGCACGCCTGCCACGACGGCAACCGGGGCGGCGCGCACGTTGGCCCAGTCGGCCACGATCACCAGGTCCAGTGCGCTGGCCCTACCAGCCGCTGACCCCCCACAGGCACCACGACGCCACCCCCGGCACGCCTGCCACGACGGCAACCAGGGTGGTGCGCACGCTGGCCCAGTCGGCCACGATCACCAGGTCCAGTGCGCTGACCCTATCAGCCGCTGACCCCGCCCAGGCGCCACGACGCCGCCCCCGGCACACCTGCCACGACGGCAACCGGGGCGGCGCGCACGTTGGCCCAGTCGGCCACGTTCACCAGGTCCAGTGCGCTGACCCTATCAGCCGCTGACCCCCCACAGGCGCCACGACGCCGCCCCCGGCACGCCTGCTACGACGGCAACCGGGGCGGCGCGCGCGCTGGCCCAGTCGGCCACGATCACCAGGTCCAGTGCGCTGACCCTATTAGCCGCTGTCCCCACACAGGCGCCACGACGCCGCCCCCGGCACGCCTGCCACGACGGCAACCGGGGCGGCGTGCACGCTGGCCCAGTCGGCCATGATCACCAGGTCCAGTGCGCTGACCCTATCAGCCGCTGACCCCCGCCCAGGAGACACGACGCCGCCCCCGGCACGCCTGCCACGACGGCAACCGGGGCGGCGCGCACGTTGGCCCAGTCGGCCACGTTCACCAGGTCCAGTGCGCTGACCCTATCAGCCGCTGACCCCGCACAGGTGCCGCGACGCCGCCCCCGGCACACCTGCCACGACGGCAACCGGGGCGGCGCGCACGCTAGCCCAGTCGGCCACGATCACCAGGTCCAGTGCGCTGACCCTATCAGCCGCTGACCCCGCCCAGGCGCCACGACGCCGCCCCCGGCACGCCTGCCACGACGGCAACCGGGGCGGCGTGCACGCTGGCCCAGTCGGCCATGATCACCAGGTCCAGTGCGCTGACCCTATCAGCCGCTGACCCCGCCCAGGAGCCATGATGCCGCCCCCGGCACGCCTGCCACGACGGCAACCGGGGCGGCGCGCACGTTGGCCCAGTCGGCCACGTTCACCAGGTCCAGTGCGCTGACCCTATCAGCCGCTGACCCCGCACAGGTGCCGCGACGCCGCCCCCGGCACACCTGCCACGACGGCAACCGGGGCGGCGCGCACGCTAGCCCAGTCGGCCACGATCACCAGGTCCAGTGCGCTGACCCTATCAGCCGCTGACCCCGCCCAGGCGCCACGACGCCGCCCCCGGCACGCCTGCCACGACGGCAACCGGGGCGGCGCGCATGTTGGCCCAGTCGGCCACGTTCACCAGGTCCAGTGCGCTGACCCTATCAGCCGCGGACCCCGCACAGGCGCCGCGACACCGCCCCCGGCACGCCTGCCACGACGGCAACCGGGGTGGCGCGCACGCTAGCCCAGTCGGCTACGATCACCAGGTCCAGTACGCGGAGCCAACCAGCTGCTGAGCCGCGAACCACGCCGGGATGGAGCGGCCGGAGCTAGGGGTGGCCCCATGTTAGCGGGACCATAAGCGGCGCAAGGTCGGGCTTCGCAGGGGGGGGGGGGGGGGCGTTTGACGTCGTCTGGCCGACGACCACCCCAGAGCCCGACCTGCACCCGCCAGTATACGCTCTCGCTAACGGAACACACCCCTGGCCATGGCCCACCCGAGTCAGACGACCCGAACAGCAATTAAAGACAAAGCCGCGGAAACCTGAGTAGACAGATCAAGAACCGCCTTTTCCCACTAGGAGCCACACCGGGACTCGAGCCCGAGACCCCGGACGACGGCATTAGTTTTTACATCTCGTTAGAGCGATATCTAATCTTTTTCGTAATCTAGTATTAATATGACCGATTATAACAGCAAGGGGTGGAAAAAGCAGGGTTTAAAAGATGAATAAATTCATAAGTTCCTTCACTATTAAGAAAAAAAGTTCGAAATAAAAATATATAACTTCTGCACTCTGTACTTAAGCTGGTTTTAAGATTGATTTCCTTAAGAATTATAACTTAACATCTAGCACACGATTAAGTCAAAACTACATTTTCCAGTTTATGATTGACATAGAAGTCGTTAATTCCAACCAATCACAGCACAAAACACATGGTCGGCCATTGTTTGAAATGGAGAAGCAGGTTTGAAATAGGTTATTGACAAATGGGATATCTATTTTATTCTATCATTACATCATCTTCTACTGAAATGTCAAATTCTGTTGCATAAGAATGTTCACTCATGTCTAAATTAATTCGTAATTACAAATATACGAATTCTAACCAAAAATACTTCCTCGCTCGGTCCAATACCAAGACATAAACTTCCGGCTGAAGGGTTCTGTTTTGTAGTGATTGGTCGCTTCCCTTAAATCTTAACGAAAAATATATAATATAACCATTTCTGTTAAGTCTTAAGTCATCATATGGTTCGCACACGACCCGTCAAAATTCACACACGACAGTCATAAACCATTTCACTAGTTTACATAGAGTCATCTGCAGTGGCGAGGGGTGAGTTTTACACAAGGGGAAGCTACTACTGGTGTAGGAACATCCGTACCATTCGTAAAGTGGGGGGTCCGGGGGTCCTCTCCCGAGGAAAATTGAATTTATAGTGGCAAATTGGTGCTATTTAAGTGGTTTTAGTGCCTAAACATATAATATACACCTGGTAGACATATTAATATTTTTATGGTATAATTTGTTTGAGTGAAGAATTTAACAAAGATACCTTTATCAAACCCGAAGACTTACCCAGTCAATATCTGTATTATTTTTTATACTGGGAGAATTATAACATGCATTACAATTCTCATTGACAGAAAATATAATTTCCATTTCAATACTAATTAAATCTTTAATATAACAAATTATAGCATTCCAGTAATATTTATGACAACACATTAGATTTTTTAAAATGCAAAAGTGTATCTACACAAACAGTAAATAACGATTTAGAATTAACATTTTTAATGATTTTCACAAACTCACCTATGATGCGCAACGTCCCAGCTGTTTAGATCACTACGCCTCAAAGCAGTTTACACTCTTCGCGGGTACTTGCCTTATAGGTTAATATAGGCCTTCTGTATCGATTTTATACAACAAACAACAAAACTACCCTAACTTTTGTACACAAAATTCATTCTTCTCTCCTTTTTTTTCACAAATTCCGCCGTGACACATTCATAAAAATCAACTGACAGTTTTATTTTTGACAAAAGTTTCTTCTCTATAGAGAAAAGTGCGAGACCAGATAGTCTGTTTTGCCCCATTGTGTTTCGTGAGTAAGTTTTTATTCGTTTTAATGTAGAAAATGAACGCTCCACAGATGATGTTGTGAACGGTATTGTTGCCACCAACACACACAATTTATGGAACTGTGGAAGAGCATCTTGTAAATCATTGTCATGAATGTATTTAAGAAAATTTTGAACACTTTTGGTTTTCATAGCATCTCGACTATACACAACTTTGAGTTCAGACCGTAGCTTATCAAGTTCAAAATAACTGCCATAATATTCCATTAGGGACTTAAACTGGATCTCAGGAAAACTCTGTGAAAACTGCTGGAATTTTGAAGCATTTACAAGTTCTAAAAATTTTAATTTATTGATGTTTTCGAAACGAGTTTCGATTTGTGTGATGATATTGTCTAATATTTCGGCATGTAGTCTCGAATACTCTCGCGTTGGGTCTTCTACTTCTTTGTGTTTCCGACGTTTATTTTCTAATTCTAGGCCGAATTTTAGCGTGTCACAGAAAACACTTTCAAAATCGTTTCTGAGTTGACAGAGAAATGCTTTCGTTTCTTGTATTTCCTGAATACAGAAACTGATGTCGAGTTGTTTGGTCTGCAGTATATTATACAGGTGTCCAGTGCTGTCAAAAATCTTAGAAAATAGAACTAGGAAAAACACATTTTCAAAACTTTCTAGAAAACTGATGAAACCTTTTGCTGAAGAAATAGTGTCATTATCCCATTCTTGTGGATGTTCTGTTATTGTGGTAAACATTTCCAAAAGGGAATCTCGATTACTGAATGCAGTGTTAACAAGTCTATCATTATAATTCCATCTTGTTGGTGCAACACCTGGCAGCCGTTTCCCAACTATCTTATCTAGCAATGCTACCCACTTAGTAGAGTGCGAAAAAAAAGCAGAAAGTCCAGAAAGGGTGCTGAAGAACACTCTACACTTGCTAATGTTATTTACAGACTGCGTTAAGACAAGGTTCAAAACGTGTGCTGCGCAATGTACAAACAAAGAACTCGGGAATTGGTCACGTACCAGTTTCTGTACGGAATTTAAATTTCCTGCCATAACTGCAGCTCCATCATAAGACTGTGCGATAAGTTTGCTCCCACAGTTAGCTAATGCAACTACGTCAATTGCATGGCCAGCTATGGCTCTCGCTGACCTATTACAGCTAACATCAGTGAATCCATAAAATCTCTCGTTTATTTCTCCATCACTACTTACAAATCTAAAAACAGTGGACAACTGAGAAAGTTTAGCACAGTCTGATGTCTCGTCGAGTAAAATTGACACAAAAACTGATTTTTTAATTTCCTTTTTAATTTCAGCCAACACAACATTCTGAATGGATTCTATTAGATCGTTTTGAATGTTGCATGACATACCAGAAAATACTGTGGACGTCTCAAGATGCTGCGACAATACTGGATCATAAGTCGCAATTAAAGCAAGTAATTCGCCATAATTACCACGGTTTTCCGATTCTTTTGTTTCGTCATGACCACGGAATGGCAATTCCTGCACACCTAAGAAACAAACAACATCTATTAAACGCTTCAAAATTTCTCTGTTTCTTTTAACTTGTTCGTTATGTCGTTGTGTGCTTAATTGTTTGGATCTATCTAAACCAAGATCGACTCTATGTTTCCCAAATTCTTTAAGAGACAAAAACGAGTTTATGTGAACTTCAGAACGTTCGTGTTTTTTAACAGCATTACAAAGATTGTTGAGGTCACAATACCCAGTAGAAGTCCATGTGTTGACTTCTTTTGAAAACAACAAACATGGCCAGCAAAACAGTTTGTTTAGGCTGTTGCATCCCGCTAACCACAAATGTTTTTGATAGACATTTTTTTGGAAATGGCGCACAAAACTGCCTTTCTTACGTGTTGTCGTAATAGTAACTTTTGGTGTCGGCCTACCTTCTTTAATAATGTCACATCTATCCTGAAAAGTGTAGGCACTGCAGGAAAAATTCTTCGCTCGTAATCCACACACACCACACTTACATTCACGTTTTTCTGTTTCATCATTCATTTTATTTTCTCGGTTCTTAGTCTCACAATTAACTTTCTTATTTCGGTTATCGGTGTATACTGTAAAGCCTACATTGCTAACGAATATGGAATAAATTCTAAGTAGCAAAATTAAAATTAAAAAAATCAATAGGTACGAGTTATGTGATAGCGTTACCACGCGCGCAAACAAACGTACTGAGTTAGTATCTCGCCACCTGCCGTGCCGAACTGTAGCGGACATAGCCGAAGCAGTCGGCGGAAGAATTCCACCACCGTCTGCTTCGGCCAAGTTCGCTTCTGTTCGGCAAGAAAGCGTTACCTTCGTAGCTTCTACCACGTGTTTTTACAGCCAATCCCCTCCTCGAACCTTGGTACCTTGCCACCCCCCCCTCCCCCCCCCCCCTCCCGATTGGAAACTACTGCGGCAGCTTTCCTGCTGAAAGCGGTCCTACCAGCGCTTCTAAACCTAGCAACGCTTCTAAAACAGCATGTTTTGTGTGTCAACGTTTCTTATAGCGCACAGCGCAGTGTTGGGTCCCAAGAAGATAGTGTAAAAAATACATACACCTAACTGCACGAGCCAAAGTAAAATACTATTCTGAATAAAATATTTATTTAAAAAATACAATGTCTGGAAACTGCCTGGGCAAGCACTGCTTGCCTTGCTTGCCCTGACGAGACGCCACTGGTCATCTGGTAAGTACACGACTAAGTATTAATTCTTAATTTTCAATCATAACCCACCTTTATACTATCAAATCCATTCTTATTTATTTTTAACCTTTTTAATATTATGTTGAACTTTTGTTAAAGATAAATTTTGATAAAAGCTATTATACCGCAAGGGGTGCGAAAGTACTCAAACACTATTAAAAAAATTTGTCTGAACAATTTTTGATGAGACGAAATATTACTGTTGGAGGTTGAAATAACAAAAGCAATTTAAAAAATTTAAAACTATATTCGTTCTAACTTATTGTTAAATTTCTAAACATAATTTTTTTCTTATCTAATGTTAAAATTTATTTTGCTGTGTAGTTAAATATTATATGTTTATTAAACTAATATTTACGGTAGGTGCCTTATCCTGAAGCTGAAGCAGAGTGACATTTCCACAAAAAAATACAAAGCGCAGTTTTTCAGTTTTTCATCATCAGAAATGTTTTTTTAATCATTTGGTAAAGGCTCGTTGCAGTTAAAAAAAAGTAGTTGTTCAGTAATTCCAGTTATGGAGATGCTAGTTTAGGGTAGTTATACTTGAAAAACTATAATACCAAGTTAATGGTTAATTAAGTTAGGATAACTACATTAAAAGTATAGTGAAAATGATTGATTCGTTTAGGTTTGCAACGTAATGATATGGTAAAATATGTTAAATGGTTTCTTATGTCGTATTCGCAAAAATAACTGTAGAAATGTAGCAGAGCTATTTTAAAAACAGTTTAACCTAATTTTCGTATTATTTTGAAAAAAGTATATTATTAAATCGTTAGATACATTATAACGTTAACTTGCACAGGAAAGACAAAAGTATAGAAAGTTCTTAATAGAAGGCGTGCATCTTTGTGGTTGCAAAAAACTTGTTTTTCCAGGTGTGATTCAACAGTATTGAAATAATAAAAAATCTTCCTGACCTCAACGTACAAACACACCTCAAATTCTGGGGTTTCAGTGCTCTGTGTGAAAAGTAGCACAATATTTAACGAACGAGTCAGTCGGCAAGGTTCGGATATGCTCGTTTCTTTTCGGCTGTCTTAAGTAACCGCTTCGTCAAGCCAGAAGTACGTCAAACAAGCTGTTGTTTGAGCATGGAGACTTCATGAAGCTTATCATGCTCACGGACTATGAAACATGGACATTGAAATCGCTCCCTTAAGAAACAAGACGGTCTTCGCCAAGATTGACTCAAGAGATTGCTCCAGACACGACTATTAATACCAACCTAACAGTTGAAATCTTACTTGATTAAAAATAATTAATTTTAAATAATGGCACCTGCTTAAAATTTAAATGTTTAGCAAACGAATATTCTTGATTTAAATATGCAATTAACATTTCAAAAAATCTTCCCTATGGGAGATCCCAGTTTGTTTGGGTTCAGCATTCTCAACACTCCCACTTTTAACTGACAATTGTAGCAAAGTTATAAGTTACTGATATACATTTAACGCCTAAATATCTCTATAATAAATTTAAAAATCCTAAACTTTAACTTAAGTTTAAAATGAAAGAGTCTTTTAAAAAAAATTCCCACTTTTATAGGAAACTTTCATTTAACACTATGTAAATAATGGGGTCTACTACTACTAGCGCCATTAGTTTGCAGGCCGCCACCAGCTGCCAGTCGAGAGAAAAACGATATGAAGTTATCAGACATATGACAGTGGGAAGCCTTTTTTTCACAAACGAGAGAGCCAAAACCCGAAGTTCCCCGAAGTTCATGTTTTTTTACGTATCTTTAATGTAGCTATCCTAACCAAATCAACCGTCCACAATGTTTTAAAGCATTTATAATGTAGCTAACCTAACCTAATTGACCATTAGTATTCTTTTATAAACACCGCCATATTTATTTACAATATTACAATGAACAAAAAAACAACCGAAGATGCACGATTGGGCGTTTGGTTCTCTCGTCTGTGAAAGAAGGCTTCACGTCAGTGATATGTTGTTTTGTGTGGTATTGGGCGTTGATTGGGCGTAAGGGGTCAAATGAGCAAGGCTAAAGATAAGCGGTTAAGCTTCGAGTGATAACTTTTGAAATTTGTTTTCTAAAGCCACTGATAAGCTATAATCACCGGACGTTGCTGTAAGTATTTTGGCTGAAGTATTCTTAAAACGCCGGTATTTTGTTTTCATTCATAAATAAAATCACTAGTTTAAGGGAAAAAAACATAATATCAGTAGGCCTACGTAGTTTAGAAGTTTCATTTAGCTATGTGGACTGTACGATTACTTTGCGAACTTGAAGGAAGGAAATGATTCCGTGGTAAATATTTTACGTCGCGGCTTTTCAGCAAAGTAGAAATAAAATGGGGTGTGGCTGTGTCATGGACACAGCCGTGTGTTGTACTTTAATACAGCCGTGTGTTGTACTTTAATACGTGTACGTAACAGGTAATATTTTCTATACAAAATATAAAATACACTAATTTATGTATGTTATAATCATGTTTGAACACTAAGAAGTCGTCATCCACGTACATAAATTCAATCGCCCCAGCTACAGATGTACTGGCACCGTCGTTGTTCCGCTCGGCCGCATTCATTCTTTTACTTTCCCGGCATTGCTTCACTCGGTCATATGGTGTTTTATTGGTATCATTCGATTGCTATTTGGAAGCTCTTTCCAACAGTTTGCGATATCTGTATTTGGATTTGGCTTTTTGACGCGTATAGGCCGACATTAAATATTTTATTTATATATATTCACTGACTATATTACACTAATGTTTTATATATGCAATCAATATATTTTGACGAGAGCTGATGATTGAAACTCAAACATCGTAGCTTCTCCGAATCAAAAGTTATATTAAATGGAAATCTCGAAACGCAGCAAAATGACCTCAAAATGGTGGCGCTTCCCCCTCCACCGCACGCGATGCGTCACAGTCCTCACTTAGCCTAACAAATTCTTTGATTCTTTTTCTATCCAGTGGTGTAATTAAATTTTGGATGGAGATGATAGATATGTAGCTGCAACACCAAACTGTATCCCCTGATTTTGTAATGTTTCGTTTTTTGAATTACCTCCCACTATGGAAGCAATTTTAAAGACGTATTCACGTCAAAATTTAAGACAATACCATTTTGCAACACGAGACATTCCTGTACAAGTCCTGAAAACAGCGTTAATAAATTCCTACTAGTTTATGATGAATCACAGTTTTTAGTGCACATTTCAATACGTGTGCTTTGCCACTGCTGTTGCCATTAATTGGATACCTCTGTCGGTTTTTTTGATTTGCTGAACTTTATTCCAATATTGTGAATGGTCCATTTATAGGTAAAGTTAGCTACCGTAGAACAGGCTTGACCCGGACAGCGTGCAGACCATTTTTAAAATCTTAAACCACAAACTCACCTTATGCGATAATGCTATAATTGCATTCAAAGATACTTCAAGGTAAAAGTTTAGTAAAATGTATCCAAGTTTATCCCTTGATCCTGATGGCATGATACTTGCTGTTTTAATTTAGTACGTCAAAAGATTCTGCTCTAAACAAAAACTTGTGATATAACAAGTTACCTATGATCTTAAGTTGAATAAAAAGGAAAATATATTTTGTATTTAAATTAAGATCATTCATTGTTACATGACAAGTTTTTATGTGCAGGATCTTTCGACATACTAAATTAAAACAGCAAGAATCGTGTACACAGGATCAATATTGACAGTATCATGCCATCAGGAATAACGGACAAACTTACTTGGATATGTGGTACAGAACAATTACCTACTTCAAAACACAATTTAAATAGCTGTATAAGTATTAGAGGCTGTGATGCTTTTTTTCCCGTTGTCTTTTGCAGGAATACCAACTGCAAACTTAAAAAAAATTTTTTTGTCCAACTAAGGTTTATTAGATTTCATATTTATCGACAAACATGTTAACTTATACTTTATATAATTCTGTTCAGTATTTTCTCACGAACAAGATTTATATAGTTTAAAACATAGTTTGCTAATCTGAAAAAAACTATTTGAGGAAAAGTTAATCCAGTTTTGACTCTGACACTTCGGCTAAGTGAGATTCGGTGCTGTGAACTCTAGGCCTACTCACGTCTGCTAGTGCACTTCCTGCCAAATACCACAAAATTGACATTTAGAGGTTAGTAGAGTGTGTGTGTGTTATCTAAGTTTACGTGAGGCTTGTTTTTTTAGTTTTTTTTTTTTAAATAAATATATTACTGTTATTGATGTTAGTGAGTGTTAAATGAGTGAACAATATGAGTGTTTGCAAAAATGTGTTCAAGAAATCAAAGACAAAATCTATATCACTTAGAAATGCTGCAAAGAAATATTCTTTACCAGGTACTTACTAGTACTTCATATATTATTTATACTTATTATATATTGACGTCCCTCGGCTTCTGGTCCCTATTTCCCCGTTTACTTAAAATTCCTGTTGTGCCCGTTCTGCTCTCGTCGGAGAGGTGTGGGTCCAGGCCGACGTGGCCGGGACCGGGAAATACGGGACCTGGAGGGAGAGTGAGGTGAGGAGGAAGAATGGTAGGCGGTACCAAGGATAACTCGATGCTAACAGTTCCACGAGCCCCTTTAATTGTAGTTTTTAGAGCCTGAAGCAGCCTGGCAGGTCCGTCGCGGAACGAGCGCCCTTCCCACGACGACCCGGACTCCCGAAAGACCGTCCCGTCCGTTACCACGTCCCGACTCAAACTGCAAATTTCCCCACGTAACAATGTCCCCGATTAAGTTGCTCCACTAAGATGTGTGACACGTGCGCGGTCCGTTACGTAAAAAGTCTCGTAATGACGGCGAAGATTCGGCGGTTCGTGACTACGCTTCCGCGTTCTAGTACGTTCGACTGGTGACGTAACTCATAAACTCAACAGGGTGAGCGACTCGGCGGATGCAGCTCAGCTGCCGCGACAACCCGTGCAGTTACACTGTCGTCGGACTACGAGCGCAGAAGACGCACCCCGCGAGCAGCGCGGAGCGGCGTGTACGTCTGTCTCTGATCGAGCCCTGAGCAACACTGCCCTTTCCCGCCCGCCAGCGGGCCGAGGCCCACGGGCCGCGGGGGAGGGGAGGAGAAATCGGCCGGCGTGGGAGAGGCTCCCCCTCGCGACGCGCCAGGCTGCGATTACATACTAGCACTGCGAAACATTTGAGAAAAGTTACAAGATTATTTACACAACTTAGCGAGACGTTAATGAAAAGTAAATTTACACAAGAATTAATAAATTACGATTACATTATTTACACACTTATTGAGGTTCGCGACCATTTGAAAAATACATAAAGCAGAATTATTTGTAACACTAAAAGAGCCCACTGGCATGCTAGGGCGCACGCGGGTGCGTCCCTGCCCGTCGCACTACACAGATGGTGCACTCGTAACGCAAGGGAGGACGTTGACGAGGCATAACAGCCTGAAGGAGCCGAGGAGACACTTGGGTCGACGTCAATATATATTAAAGAATTTAACATTGTTGTCTATATAACAATAAAAATTTTATATTATTAATTAGGCTAACTTGGTAAATAAACTAATTTTAATACAGTTAAACATAATTAAATTAAATTCTTATATAATTTTCAAACAGGATGTGTATTATAAATTAAATTTTGGTAAATATGTAGAGTCGCGGTATATGCGGAAAAAAAATGCTAAAAATCCGAAAATACTTTTATTCTATGCTCTTTCACTTCCTCTTTTCAAATCAACCGACAAATATTTTTATATATATTAATATATAGATTGATTCTGACTATAGTTTAAAAAGTTATTAGGATAAATGAATGTAAATTTTTGCTTTCAATTTATTTATGTAATTCCTGTGTTTAGTATTGAATATTAAGTTAATTTTGATATGTGTAGGCCTATTCTTTATAGTATTGTAGATGTTTGTGCCAACATACACAATTAAAAAACAATAAATGTAAATGAATATTTGTGATTATCTGAGTAAAGATTTTTCTGTGAGTAGGCTATATATTTGTAGGTGAAATCAAAATATGTATATTAATCTTTTAAATTTAAAATTTAAACTAGGATTAGATACCCTATTATTTTATAAATTAAAATTGCCCAGGGTAGTAAAAGTTTTATTCTTTAAACTTGAAGAATTTTGCAGTGTTTTAGTCTATTTACAGGAATTTGTCCCAAAATTGATAGTCCTCATATCTTTCCTAAATTGGTTATATGCAGTATGTATACCACCCTTATTTACCATTATATACCCATAATTCTGTTGCTTGCTTCTTTGGATTATGCTCCATTTGTTCAGTTGATTCCATCAAGTAAAAGTTATCTACTGTGGTACGCCATGACATGTTTTGTGCTCATTAAAAAATATATTGGTTTATTATTTAAGTTTTCAGTAAAAAGTTCAAATGTTTGAAATGGTAGGCTAATGTTCTTAAATTTATTGGAGCCAGGAGAATTTCCTCTTTTGGTTAGAAAAGCAAAGAATTTTGATAGTCAATCTTGTGTAGCTTATATGTTTTTGAGTTGTAACAAATTTATATGCAGCATGTCCAATACAATAGTGTGTAGAAAATTCACAATCTAAGGATGAAAATAAAATTAAAATTTTAAAAATAAATCAATTTTTTTTTTTAAAATTGGTTAGTTTTCTTTAAACTAATAGTTGATACTTTTATTTTGCTCATATTTATTTTGATTAATTTTCTTGTGTAAATGCTTTTTCAAAATTACAAAAAATAATTTTCTGAAATTATATTTTTTGTGTACTGTTTTTTTTAATATGATTGCAAAATTTAAACATATATAGATAAATTAATTCTAGAGAACAACTTTAATTTCCAGTTGAGCATTCTCAAAACAAATCTAGGTTTTATTCATTTTTTAATGTGGCTGACCTATCCCAATCAACTCTACGCTTCAATTGTAATTGCCGTACCTGCGAAACAAAGAATAAACACAATTTTAAAAAAAGTAGTTTTTTTTAGGCTAGGACTTAAACTCTGTGAGTGTTAGGCTATCTGAATAAACAACACTAGTACAAATGTAAACTAAAATCTTTCTCAAGCAATAAAACAATAATTAGGTTTTGCAAGTTTTGGTATTTTATAATCGTTACATTAATTGATTAACAGTAATCATTAATAACTTTATTTATTTATTTTTTTCTGTATAAGCACTTAACACTAGAAAATTATTTTGTATGTCATGCCCACAACTGAAGGCTCCAAGATGCATGACCCGGACATAAACTTGCACAATGCAGCCTCGCTTGTACAAGTCGACCATTGTCAATTGTAAGCTCATGTGTCACGTTCCTGAGGAGAAGTCCTGGAGTTGTGCAGTACAGGTACGAGTGTGTGTTTTGTTGCAGGCTGCAGCTGTTCACGATGTCTGTAGACGAGGTGAGTGTGGCGGGCGAGGAAGCAGTGTCGTGGTAGACACGTACGCTGGATGGCAGCTCTGTCGTGCTGACCTTGTCACATTTTCTCTGTCTCCATATTTTTATAAAGAAATATTTCAAGCCTGTATTACTCCGCTGTGGGAACCCACAAATTATTTTTCTTGGCGTAGTTTTTTAATTTTACTTTGCCACGTGAAACTCTTTAGAATATGATCACAATCACTACATTCAAACACCGAGTAAAGAACCCAGACACTAACTTTCTGAATCAAATTTTACTGCTGGGAACATGTACCAAAATTTAAGTATTCAAACAATATTTTTTTTTTTTTTATTAATACTACTTTACCTTCATTTTATGACAATACATTCTGCGTATCTTCAGTCATGGAGCCACACTAGCATATAAACTTCCACCATTCACTTCTTAAAAGATTTTCCCACATTTTTACAGTCCAGGAACTCTTGATTGCTGAGACAGAGACGTAGTTTTTCAAATAGTTTTGGGCTGACCCACCTGATAACACCTGATAGCTTTCATAATATTATACTAACATAGCTACACTGATTGTGGGAAGTAGGTAATGCAGCACCTATTATCAGGCAAACAAACCAGTGAAAATTAATTTACTTAATTTTGGTAGCCACATGTTTTTTGGTGTGGCATTCCAGAAATACTGCAGCTAATATTCATTGTTTACGAGAGGGGAAAAAAGGGACTAAGAGCGCATTGCCATTCGTAGACGTAGTAGAGAGTTTTCCCGCTAGGTGGAGTTAATAGATATATTCACTAAACAGCTGCCCTGACGGTGTCATTTTGTAGGTTAAGGTTTGAGCGTAGTATTTTTTTTTTTTTTTTTTCCACCTGCGAAGTCGTTATGGCAGATTTAAAAGAACAAAGTGTATTTGAAATTTGGTTTCCTGCTTGAAAAATCGGCAATGAAAGCTTACCAAATGCTTCAACAGGCTTTCAAGGTGGATGTTATGAGCCACACACAAGTTGTTGAATGGTTTGGGACTTAAAATGTGGTGAGATGTGTGTTGAAGACCATGCTCGTTCTGGGTGCCCTTCACCATCTTGAAACCATGAAAATGTTGGAAAAAATCTGCCAAAAAATTAACAAAGATCGTCGTTTCACGATTGACAAGATTTCAGAAGAGACAGGAGTTAGTTGAATATCATGCCTGCGGATTTTGACTGAGGATTTTCAAATGAGATGTGTTTCCGCTAAATTTGTTCCTCGCCTTCTCAAACAGGATCAAAAAAACCATTTGATTGAATTTGATCCAGGACTTGAAAAAAGAGATTGGAAATGATCCAAACATTTTAACCAAAGTCATAACAGGTGCTGAGAGTTGGCCTTAAGTGTGTGACCCAAAAACCATGCAAGCATCAAGCCAGTGGAAGACTCCCAACTCCCCCACACAAAAAAAAAGCTAGATGAGTACCTAAGGTCAAATGTTAAAGACAATGATCATTGTTTTTTTGATGTTTGTGGATTTGTTCCCCCTGGCCAGACTGTTAACCAGCACTTTTTTATTTGGAAGTTTTAAGACATTTGTGGGAGGATGTACGGAGGAAACGTCTGCAATTTTGGCTATCAGGTGAGTGGTTCCTTAATCACGACAATGCCCCCGCACACACGGCCTTACGAGAGAACTGCTATTTGGCCTCTCAGGTGGTCTCTCGTTCCCCACCCTCCGTATTCGCCAGACCTAGCCCCGTGAAACTTTTTCCTGTTCCCAAGAATTAAGAAAATTCTAAAACGGAAGCATTTTGATGATGCAGAGGCGGTAAAAACAACTTCGTAAAGGGCACTGGAGGATATCAAAGTCGTAGAGTTCCAGAGGTGCTTCAAATAGTGGGGAAAAAAAGACTTGACAAATGCATCACATCTAATGGAGAGTACTTTTAAGGTGACTGAAGGAATTTTGTAAAAAAGGTAATAACAATTTTTTTTAATGACAAAAATCCATTTTTTTGGTCCCCCCCTTATAGAACATGACTTTTTATTACAAAACCATTTTAAGTGCTTTTTTGTTTACACAGTTTAAATTTCTTTTACTGAGCTATTAGTCATCAAGCAAGTGAATGATCATTATAAAACTAACAACCTTCCACCCTAGTTTTTTTCCCTTGAAGTTGAGGGCCCACCCAACAGATAGTGCCATGTGTTGTGCAAAACAGTCTCAGTTTCCACTGTAAAAGTTGTACTTCTCTAACTCTTTCCTTGTTCTATGTGTCTCAACAAAACCATGAATACCATACTATTTTATTCTTAAAATTCTCCATATACAAATTGATTTAAAAAATAACATATTACCCTTTCTCTATACACAATTACCATTGTAAAGAACCATAATTTGGTCCATGACATATAGGAATAATAGAACAACAAAATTATATTTTGTCTCAGAAAAAAAAATTTCTTTTGTAATTTTTCAACGTGAAGGCATGATACGACCTCAAATGTTGCATTGTTGTAAACATGCAATTTTCAACAGCTCGGCAAACTGAAACACGCAATCAGTGTAACTGTTGTGTTTGATAAAATTTTGTTTAGTCAAAATTTAATATTTTTTTCCAAAATGTCATTGTACATGAACAAGTTTGGTAAATTTCCCAAACTAATTTAGTAAATAACACCTTAAAAATTAAATGCACACACTCATCTCTAAGAAAAGGTTTTTAAAAAGTAAGTGCAGGAATAAATATGCTCTTTATTAGAAACTTGTTTTCTTAATTCAGTAGGACCGTAAATTGTTTTATATTTTGAATTTTTTTGTGTCTTAATTTTTTAATCATGTTGGAAAAATATTTAAAACTTGGAAGTTAGTTATTTCTTTTAATTTTGAAGCATTATACCTAATTGTTTCAAAGTTTATTTCAGTACTTGTGAAAATAGTTTTTGACTATAGTCAATATTTTTAAGCTCGTGACAGCAGAAATTGCAGGTAGATGTTGAGCAAGATTAAAATGAAATTAGTGTTTCATCGGAACTTTGTATCGAACAGCTTGGAATGGGTATGCATGCCGGTTGCGTGTACGTAGGTAGTTGTGGGAAGCAGTGGTTGGCGAGCGGCTGGTTGCAGTTGGCAGCACTGTGACTTGCTCCAGGAGTTCGCCAAGGCAGCGCAGGACGTGCAGAACCTGAAGGCCGTCCCCTCGGACACGGAGCTGCTGGAGATATACGCTCTCTACAAGCAGTCCACGGTGGGCGACGTCAACACAGGTGACATGCCTTCTTTCCAGGGTCTTTTTGTTAAGATTAAACCAGCTTTATATATCTTAATACAGTAAACTCCCGGTATATCGCGCCCCGATTGATCGCGGAATGGGGTATATCGCGAGTCAAACCATGTCCCCCAATCAGAAATGAATAATAATAATAATAATAATAATAATAATAATAATAATGGAATAAATTGTTGACAGCCGATTAGGATAATTTTGCGTCGTAACTCACAAACTAAGCATCGGGCAGAAAAAAGCCTAGGCGTAGAAAATGTCCACAGTGAAATTCTAAACAAGATATCTCCATACATTATTCCTCTATCTTGTAGGGTTTTAAAACTATGGTCCAATCCAGCCCAGAGTTATTTTCTGAAACACTAGTTCTTAACTTAACGTCGCTTTATCTCACAAATTAAACATCGGACAGGGGACCCGATAAAGCCCACCGTCCAGCGACATTATCCAGCGTGACTCAGCTGGGGATTGATGTTGGATAGGCTTGGTTGACGGCAAGTGCTGGGAGGGGAGATGCGAGCAGAGAATATATGCGACCAAGACACCCGGGTAGACGGGAGGGGTGGAATATCAGCGCTAGTGATGAGAGGGGCGATGAGTAAGACGAAAGGGGGGAAGTTTGGTGACCTTGAGTATGTAGTTCACTCATTTCCCGTCTGCACACTTCTCGTGGTCTCGTGTGTTGACAAGCGGAGACAAGTCATTGTTGACCGTGCGTTATTGAAGACGTGTTTTTACAGTCAGTCTTGTTAGCGCTTGGTACGATGTCACAGAAACGAAAAACTCATTCTATAGCAGATAAACTAAAAATCATTGAGCGTGTGAAAAAAGGTGAGACGAAAGCGAGCATATCACGTGAGTGCGGTATCCCAGAAGCTACAGAAAGACAGAGTGAGCCCAATCATGTCCCGTTGCTTCACCTGGCAAACTTAAAGCATTATGCAGAACAGAAACGCACTGCATTAGTACGACAAACAAAAATGTCTCTATTATTTTAAAAGAAAAGAATAGGTACACATACATATGTAATGCATACATATATTTCAGTGATAGTGTAAACGCTCCACGCTGTAAATGTAAATTTGAGGGCAGTTTTTTATTTTTATTTAACGTCTTACCTGTCCCATGCTATGCTGTCTAGACAGGAAAGGTTGCGGTATTATGTATAGCAGTGAATGGGGCGGGGTAGTTGAAGTATACTGTCCGAGAGGGAAAAGGTGGGAGGGAAATATAAGGTGTAGAGAGAGTTAGAGATTGGAGCGGGCAGAAAAACGGCAGGGGGCGGGGTTGGGGGAGGGAATGTGTTCACGCAGCACACAGGCAGAGCATGAGTCACTTGACTGAGCAGCGTCCCTGCGTACAAGACAAAATCAGGTAGTCTAGTGTTTAAAATTCCACTCCAGAATCTTCCCTTTTAGTGTGGAGCACTTACACTAACTATGACTTATTTTATTTTTTTACATCTTTTACGGTACAGTATGTAATGTATTAATTGGTATTTTACTGAACATCTGTATATAAATGTTTTGTTACAACTTGAACCTACTGACGTAATATTATTGGGTAATTCATTGTATTATACATGTTCATCTTTTTACTTTGGTATAATGTTTTAACATTAAATTGTAAAGTAAATCAGCTAGCATATTTATAATATTTGCAGAGGAATTCCCAGTGGTCCAATACTTACGTGAACCATACTGTACCACTTTTGCCGTGAGGTAGTAAACAAGTCCCGGAAATGTTTATGTGTAGCGGTCTCCCGACCTTTATCCAGAGGCTGGGGAATATAACACTTGCCGATCCGAGCCACACACACTCAGCAACTCAACACAGCGTTTGGTGGAATAAGTAAAGACAAAGTTTAACAGACTTTTTTTTAATACGGCGACACTGATTGCGCTAAAATTAATTTGGTGCAATTTTTGTTTCCCACATGTGACCATTTATAATTTACTGTAAACATGGATAATAAAGTTGAACCACTTGACACAATAGACGGTTCTTTATTTTTTTATTGTACGAATGCTAGAATAGTTTTTCCTGTATCTGCGGCCTACTTCTGCAAAAGACACGCTATCAGTAAGTAAATCTAGAATTTTTATTTTGTCAATCAAACTCGGTACTTTGCGATTCATATTCGGTTTGAAGTATCTCTACGGCCTTTCTGTTTAGAAGACTTTGACCACAGAATCGTGTGTAACCGCACACACTGCACTTACTTTGTTACGGATACTCAGACGAAGCAGATACTGTGGCTAACACCACGAGACTGGCAGCAGCTTGTGTGCCGCACGTGTGTATGGCAGCGTGTGGCGCGCTCGTAGGCAGTGCGACAAACTGTGCGCGGTTTGCGGAACAAAAATATTCAACATTTAATATTTATCTTTAAAATTTATTATTTTTATTTTTTCACCCGCTTTTAGTGAAAACTGCGGATGCAAAGTCCGCACATAAGGCGGGCCGTCTATACTGTGCGTGCTTGCCGACCAATTAGAACACAGGCGGTGTTTTATGCCTTTTGACCTTGGTCACATCGAAACATCGCGGTTATGCAACAACGCGGGTAAAAGTTATGTCCCCCGACAACCGCGTTAAATAGGGAGTGTACTGTATATATAAATCCAGTGTCCTGATGTTTGTTTCCAGTGAACTCTTCACCAAGTCAACCGATTTCGATGATAATTGGCATTTATGTGTTTTTTTCCAACTTTAGAGATATGATAGTTTTTATTTTGATTAATGGTCTTAATAATTTATAATTAATAATAATCTCATTATCAATGTTGATTGGTGTTTAAGCCCGGGAAACAGTGGGCACTTCGTTTCCATGACAACGTTGCATGCTCGAGAGTCGGGAAACCATCAGTGCTATTCGTTCTTTCTTCGGTACATTACAAAGTTTTTGTCAAAATTAATTTATTTTCATTTTATTTCATTTATTATAACTGTAAATAAGAGATTTGGTCTCATTTTCCCCCCCATTAATACAACCGTGCGAAGCCGGGTTGGGCAGCTAGTATATACATATATACTACATTAGTTATTTTTATTCTCACCATGTTCAAATGAAAGTCGTACAACATCACGTTTTCTGCCGCTCATGTAGAATCAGAAAAGTTATAACATCAAAAGAACTGAAGTCCAGCAAATCTGCACATCTGACTTGGACTTATAACACAGAAAGGGTATTTCCCCACAGGAGAAGGATTCTCCAGAGTATGGGTGTTTACACACAGTATGGGGATTTACAGTGCAGTCTGGAATTTTCCACAGAATAGCAATAAACAATTTGTTTTAATTGTTACTGCTTTGACTTTCAGCAGCCATTTTATTCATGAGAGTTAGTCATTTTTGGCATTTTCAGAGATTAGCAGTAAGTTAAATAACATTTATTAAGATATTAACTTGAAATAAAAAACCATTTTATTCAAAATGAAACCATCTACAAATCATGTTATGACCAAAAAATTTTTATGTGTTAAGGAAATAACTTTAAACTGAACTAGAAAATTATGTTTCGATTTGAAGAATTTAGAGTATTTTTTTTAGAGAAGGAATCAAAACCCAACTTTAATATTTTTTCCCCTTAAACTGTATAATAGATGCCAATACTTGAAAAAAAAAATTTGATACCTTTCAAATGTCTCCTTTAGGTTTTATGAGCCGCCGAATATCACTATTTGTCCAAAATTGATTTTCGAATAGGTATATCTTAAAAAAGGACAACCAAAAAATTTGATATTTTCACAAAATTAATTTCTAGTTAACTTCTAGTATCTCTAGTAACATACAATTTCATCATTGGGTTTTGATCAAAAGTATATTAAATTAATTTAAGGAAAATAAAGAACTACACAAATGATGCACATTGCAACACACACTTGAGTGTTAAAACACTGCAAAAATGTTGAAGTAAGATTAGTTAATAAATATCCTTCTAGTACAAGGTAGGCATCATATGGATTTTAATTCAGTACAACCTAGTTGACTTTTTAAAGTATCAGCAATTTTTACAGTCTTCTTTTGTAAAGCAAGAATCAGCTGGGACTTATTTAGCTTGATTATTTTTATGGCTGGGGAAATATCCAACTTGTAACAGAGTTTATTACATTAAATTTACTTTTTCTAAGTCCGCAACAAAGACATTGTCACTTGCTGAGGGATTTTCTTGAAAGCTAAATACTTTTTTATAACATGAAGGACAAAGAGATTTTCCTGGCACAAAATCAACTTTAGATTGTTTTGGCTTGTCTAGCCATTCATGTTTAATTTCTCATAAACTTTTATTCACCACCTGTTTATGGCTGAGGAATGGATTACTAGTCTTTTCCAAAAATGTGATTTAATTTTCTATATACTTATTTCTATGGTACTGACAAACTGAAATTATATTTTGATTAACTCTTAACTTCATCAAAGTCTTCACATTTTGAGGTAGATCACTTATATACTTGAAAAATCTCTAGAATATGGATATTTTTTTCTTTTACAAACCAACAGAACACTCCATTTCACTTCCTTTTTAACATAACAATAAAAGAAAATACACACAATTCCAAACAAAGAACTACAGTATCTTATATGACAAAGCACTTGTTCCTTTCATGTCCTGACTTGTTGGGAGAGCTAAGCTAGATATTTTCCTGTAGAGACTTGCTTCTTTCATGTCCTAACATGGATTTGAATGATCAAGCAGTGAGACCTGATCTTTTTTTTAACATATATGTATTAACATTATTGTTTTAACAAAAAAAAAAAAGGTGGTTTGTACTTTTAAAGTTTATTATTTTTTAAACAATAAATTTAAGTAGAAAAGGCTATTTAATTATTTATTAATCTCTTTTTCCCATTTTTTACTGTGTTTTAATACTAACAGGTCTGCTGCAATGTGCATCATTTGTATAGTTCTTGATTTTTCTAAAAATAAAAATACTTCTGATCAAAACACAATGATGAAATGTGTTTTGATTCCTTTGAAAAAATTACCCTAAATTCTTCAATTTATTCAAATCGAAACACAATTTTCTAGTTAAGTTTTAGGTTATATCCTTAACACTTAACAAATTTTTTGTCATAACATGATTTTTAGATGGCTCCATTTAGAATAAAATGGTTTCTATTTCAAGTTGATATCTTAATAAACAAAAATGTTATTTAACTTATCGCTAAACTCTGAAAATGCTAAAAATTACCAACTCTCATAAACAGAATGGCTGCTAAAATCTTATTTGGTATTGATAAAAAAATGTTTAAAACATATATATATATATATATATATATATATTAATACTCCAATAAATGTGTATAAACATAAATTGCATGAATTAAAAATTAAATTAAATATGTCAGCAACATTTTATTTTATTATTGGTTGATTTCATATGGAATAGAACGTGCATGTAGTGAGATGCTGAACCCTCTCCGCAAGTGCCTGTTGTCGGAGTGTGACTGCGAGCGCGGGGCGCGGGGCGTGTTGCAGCGCGGCCGGGCATGCTGGACTTCAAGGGCAAGGCCAAGTGGGACGCGTGGGAGGGCAAGAAGGGCATGTCCCAGGACTCCGCCAAGCAGGCGTACGTGGCCAAGGTGCAGCACCTCATCCAGACGCACGGCCTCAAGTGACGGCCTCCGGTCGCTCTTCAGCTGTTACAAACCAACCAGCAATTATGATTTATATCGGCCAGCTTTTTCATGGCTCCACAAACAATGTGTTTGGTGATAAGAGATTTGGAATAATAAATATGCAACACATTTACAAGCAATAACATTTAAGCTTTAACGTGAAAGAGTTTTGTGAATGGGAGTCTTTGTTTTTTGTTATATTCATGTTATGTCTTTGAAATAAATGTAGTCTAGTCTTATTACAGTGGAAATTTTTTTTTTGTCTCCTTACTGTTGTAATACTTAAATGTGTGGTTTTGTGCAACACAACCAGAAATATTATGTTAAGTATTTAAACTTTGGAATGAAACACATTTGCCTTGAGGTGAAGCACTTGGCAAGAGCTTTAGAGATGCTTCTTTTAAAAAGACTGGAATGTTACTTTAGGATAAAATTATTTTTTGTGTCTGCCTCTATTAGAGGAGAGTTTTTCTAAGAAAACTGTTAGCTGTTACTGTATTGCCCCGAAAATAGTCAGTCCGCATATAAATCAATATATTTCTTTTCAGATCTAAATGTGGAAGAATAAATTTATTAAATCGGAAAAAGATTTTTTAAAAATTACTTGCTTAAAAATAATCTAATATATTTGTGAGAACCTGCTGGTCATATGAATATACATCTTATAGTTTATACACAAATTACTTTACAATTAATGGTTACACACCAGATTTAGGTACTAAAATATTTCATTAAATGAAATTTTTGAACTTGAAACTAGGTGGTAACAAATAACAACCGTAGTCACTATCATTGCCATTACTGCAGCTCTTCTCTGGTGGCAACACACACCCAGCTAACAAACATTTTGCAACTCCTCAATTTGTTATTAACAAATATGTTATTTAAAAAGGGTTTTACACCATTGGTAATTTCAGAAATTTTCCAACATTGAGGATAAAATTGATGTATTTTTAAGGTACCCTATACTTAGGGAAGGGAATTTTTCGCGGTCGCGAATTATTCGCGAATTCCGAGGCAAAATGTGAATTATAGCTTAGTCACAAAATATAGCAAAACTTGCACATTATTGTTAATAAAAAAGTTTTAAACATAGTGGAACCTCGCTACTACGAGAGCTTACAATGGCGAGAAAAATCCTCCTAACGAGTACTCGTAATAACAGAACATAGAAAATTCAAGTCTAGTTTAAAATCCTGAACCTTACCAAAATGTCTAAAAGTCACTCCATAACTCCAAAACGGTGCACTGTAGTGAAAAAACGCATAGAATAAAAGTTGAAGCAGATTAAATTTCGAATGGAAAAGGCCTGTATATTTATTTTGTACCTTCAACGGTTTTTGTTTTAATCGCGAATGAAATGGTCTGACTCCTGACCGAGCTACGCGACGCAAAGTAAACGCTGGCACCGTCGCCGCGCCGTGCTTGACGAAGGAAAGGTTTGTGGTTGGGAGGGGAGAGGAGATAAGTGGAGTGGAGAAAGGAAAATGTAGGAGGGAGGGAAGATGGGAAGGACATCTGCCCTCCTCCCTCCTTATGCTGTTGCCGTTTCTAATGGGAAATATTCGGTGTCGCATGCCGAATATAAGTTATTGTGAGGGGTTTATTAATTAAAGTGAATTCTTTGTGTGGCGCATTTCAACATAGCGCCGGTACCCTTGGTTCCACACTAGAACAAGAGACAGGAAATTTTGTGGGAAAGCTCAGACGCTATCGTAATATCGCATCATTAAATCCTGTAATGCTAGACAGGAAGAGTTTTTTTTTTTTTTTTTTTGCTGCCGAGCCTCCATTAACACGCTAACGTACGCAACGTGGTCTCGTATACACACATGCACACACGCACACAGGGGACACGGCTCTAGTACACAGTACACAGGGGCTGGGTTATTTTTAGAATTACCCCTCTTCCGAAAGCCAGCCTAGCGGCAGTTATGAACAGGGGGGAAGGGCTTCTTGAAACGGCATTAATAGCGTAGATGCTAGGCTAGAGTCTTTCAATGACAGAAGGTGGCAATTTCTCTAACTGACCGACTGCCTTTTGCTGGCAACAGGTCGACCTGAAGCTATGTCACCATTCTGGAGTCTGGCTCGATGCCCTGCTCGCGACCGCAGCTCACACAGCGTAGTACTGCAGCTAGGACTTTTCAATGACAGATGGTGGTAATTTCTCTAACTGACCGACAGCCTTTTACTGGCGACAGGTCGACCTGAAGCTATGTCACCACTCTGGAGTCTAGTCCGACGCCACAGTTCGCGACCGCCCCACTTACACGATCATATTACACAGCCACAATGAGTGCTAACTGGCAGCACGACGGGAAACGGCATAAGCCGCCCCCAAAAAGACCAGACCTGACCAAACCAATGCGGACTAAAAGTGCAAGTGCCCCACCCCTTGCATAGTAGAACTTCTACCACGCCCCACTCTTCTTCCAGGACCATCCTTCTATTCCTGTAATCCACCTGCTTGTAATAATGCATGACCTTTGCATCCCGCATGTATGTGCCCAGGGTTTTCCCTCTGTCTATGGAGGTTTTACCTGGGCCCAACTTATCTAGTTTTAGTCTAGAATTAAGAGTGAGGGGAGTTGGTCATGGCGAAAACGTCTGCCATGGCTGGCCAATCCCCTCCTAGCACATGATGCACGTGACCTTTTCTGCATGGTTAAAAACCCGCATGTTTAGAGCGTATAGGGCTTGCCGTGAGACGCACTTAGAGTCTTCCCTACCTAGACCCCTCCCTTACACACTTAGTTTTAACTTAGGTTAGGAAAAAAAAAAAAAAGAGACAGTGAGAAAGGGAGCATATTGTCCGCCACCAGACCCCCTCCCCTCCCCCACACCATTTCATTCTTTCTCGACAGCTAACTGTGAGTCATTGTCCGTGGCGCCAGCGGCCAGCATAACGGCCCTCTCCCGCTTAGCAGCAGAGAGGGGGTGAAGAAGGAAGTGGAAAAGAGGGCAATATTGACAAAGAGAGAGACGGGTGGTTGGAATGCACGCAGGAAGACGTCACTGTTGTTAAGCGACTATCTTTCGGGCTGCTCTACTCTAAAAATAGCTTTGCCTCCCTCTTCTTCAACACACTTCACTACCCCCCTCGCAACCCAACCGGGAAGCAAAACGACCTGCGCAGTGCACCTGCCCGACAGCAGTCACGGTAAAACCTGCCTAGCGCACGTACGTATGTAGATGTAAATAAACAAATTGTCTTGTACTACTGGCAAATATCGGTAATTTGATCATGGTGAATTAAAAACATTCTAAAGGTGATTTGAAGTGAGAGTAGGTACTGAAAATGCCGAACAATAAATTAAGTGCTCGCGACAGGGCATTTCAACATCAGAAAAATGGATTCTATTGCTCAGATAGTCGCACCGTAATGTGCAAATTTTGTAAGTGTCAGGTTGCGTGGGAGCGTAAAGATTCTATAGAAAAACACCTAAAATCTGCCAAGCACATCAGTGCAGAAAAAGGTTGCCCTGAATCAAAATTACAGCCTTCGATCGCTACACGCTTCAGTAGTGCGGAAAGGAAGAAAAAAAAACTGCTGAATACCTCGGCAAACGAGTGACGGAAACTTTTCTGAAGGCAAATATTCCGCTAAAAAAACTTGAAAATCCGCATCTGAAAGATTTCCTGAACGAGTTTGTTGAAGGTGCTGGTGATATTCCTTGTCTAAGAGTACTAAAAGAAAAGCATCTTCCATCAATGCAGCAAAAGAGAGAGGATGTAGTAAGAGAAAAGGTGAAAGACAAACTTATAGTAATTCTGTGTGATGAAACTACGGACTTAAGAGGAAGCTGTGTATTTGTTGTACTATTTAAAGTAATTGATAGCAGTGACAAAATTGATACTGTTGTTGGTGATGTCCATACTCTGGAAACAGCCAATGCAAAGAACTGCTCCAGGGCTATTTTGGATTCCCTAAAGAAGTACAACATTGACTTTGACAACGTGTTAGCGCTTGTTGATGCATTTGATGCTGCTGTCACCAAGGAAGATGTGATTTTCCCTTTGAAGACAGCTTTTTCACAAGCAATCAAGAGCTCATTTACTTTCTGTTGCTTGCCAGTGTGTGAGGCTACTGTACACCTTATCAAGAAACTTTGGTTCTGCCAAACACTCATGATTCATAAGCAATTTTTACCTCCAATCCTCTAAATAACAACACTCATTTTGTTCAAAATGGGAAAAAAATTATCTTTATTACAAACGGCCGAGAAACACATTAATTATACAATTGGAAAGTCCACGAACCAATCGTTCAATTAGTTTCATTTCTGGGCTGTGAATATAACCTCAATCACCGAAACCGGTAAATAAACACTACCTTAGCTTCATAGATATGATACCGACGTGCATGCAACACTTCCACAAAATGGCTGCCGAATTGTCTGGAACTTGAGCGCTAATGGTGGCAGACTTCAGTACCACGGCTTGGACATAAAAAAGTCTGATTCTTCCATCGAAGCTGTGCAGTTGTTGCACTATATCTGTGATAACCAATTTGTTTTGGTTCCGGGTTCCGCTTTTATACGTTTTTTTTTAAGTGAGGAAGTTTGATAGCTACACATGTGGTAGTTGTGTTCTTTTTCTTTGTCTTAACATATATGCCTTCACAGCAGTATCACAGATGCCGACGACATTAATGGAAAGTGCAAGAGCGTTAGTACTGTGGAAATGAGAAATGATCCATCATGTTTATTTTATTTTGTCACGTCCTCACGTCCAATACCGTGTTGAGTTTTTAGTGTGAAAACAATCTTTGTGCTGATTGTAGAAATGAGTGAAAACGTGAAAGGTGCATTTAAAGGTCGAAGTGCGGTTTGGAAATTTTACGAAAAAGTGTCAGAAACGCATTCAAAATGCAAAACATGTGGCAACAAACTTAAACAAGTTCATGGAAGCACAACCAGCATGGCTAAACATCTCGCAAAACACACTGACGTATATTCAGAATTTTTAAAATTGCAATCTCAAATGAAATCTGTGGTACTTCCATCTTCATCTGTACCCAAACAGAAAATTGTCCAGCAGACATTGCAAACTGCATTTTCTAGGCTATAAAAATATCCAAATGATCATCCCAGAGCAGTTTCCATTACCAGTGCAATAGGCAAAATGTTGGCAACAGATCTTCAACCATTCAGCATGGTCCAAGATACAGGTTTTAGAGACCTCATGTCATTGGTTGAACCAAAATATAGCATGCCTGACCGTAGAACATTTGCAAGGCGTGTAATTCCAGATCTTTATGAACATCATCTTGAAAGAATAAAAACAAAACTGGCAACAGACATTGACGGCGGAGTAAATTCCATAGCTTTAACCACAGACATGTGGACTTCGCGAAGTAATGATTCTTTCTTATCATTAACAGCACACTACCTTGATGAAGATTTCATACCTTCACATTTGATGCTGGGAAATTCTCCATTTACATGCGAACACACTGGTACTGCAATTTCACATACCTTAACTGAAATGTTTGAAAAGTATAACATTCCAAGCTCGCTACCAGTATATGTTGTGTCGGACAATGCCAGAAACATCAAGTCTGCATTGTCAAAGACACCTTGGACTTCTTTCAGTTGTCTGGGCCATACGTTACAACTGGCACCTTGGACTTCTTTCAGTTGTCTGGGCCATACGTTACAACTGGCAATCAATGATGCAAAGAAAGAAACGCCTGGAATTGAGCCCCTTTGCAAGAAAGCACGTGCAGTTGTAGGGCACTACAGACGCAGCACACAAGCCCGTCAACGACTCCACGATCTTCAAGTTTTAATGAAAAAACCTGAACACAAGTTAATTCAAGACGTTGACACTCGCTGGAACAGTGAATTTGCCATGTTAAAGAGACTTGTTGAACAAAAAGAATCAATTTCAGCAGAAACTGCATCATCTGGTTCCATTGACAATTTGAATTCTAGTGAATGGAAACTAGCTGAAGGTCTAGTTAAGGTTCTTGAACCTCTAAATCATGCAACTCTTGAATTCAGTAGCCAGAATTTCCCAACAATTTCAATGATTATACCCATCATAGATGGTATAAGAAATATGCTACATTGTTTTGTATCAAAAGCAGAGTCGGGAGATGGAATTTTGTTTGCCAGGAATCTGTCGAAGGCTATGTTATCAAGGTTTGCTGATATTAAACTGACTGGAGAATATGTCGCAGGCATGATTCTTGACCCCAGGTTTAAAGCAGTTCTACTTGAAGCTCACGAACGAGAAAAGGCAATTGCCTTTATAAAGCTTAATATTCCTAAGAATGTTAATGTGCCTGCAGAGTGCATTCCCATACAGACAGGACATGTTGAATGTCAGCCTGGGCCATCTGTAAATATTTGGAGCAATTTTGAGGAACAATGTGCCAAGAATGAATCATGTTTCGTTGAAGCATTTAGTGATCCAGTGGGGCATGAGATATCAAGATACCTCAGTGAACCTGTTGAGAAAAGACATATTAACACATACGACTGGTGGAGAGAAAACAAGACTGTATACAAATATTTGTCAGTTGCTGCCAGGAGATTTCTATGCATTCCCGCAACATCAGTTCCCAGTGAACGTTTGTTTTCTGCTGCTGGAAACATTGTAACATCTCGAAGGCAATGTCTCTCGCCTGATGTTGTTGAACAGTTAGTTACTGTTTTTACATGAAAACATAAATGCTAATTAGCAATAATAACATAGTGTCAATGACAATGTAATAATTGATTTCTTATTTGTTTTATTTATGGAAAATTGTAGGTATGCTTTTGAGAAATGTATACTATTTCATAGTACCAGTTTAGAGGGAATTTATCTTCAAATTTGTAAGAAATTAGGGTAATTAATATCTGTAATATTGGTTGAGGAATATATATTTAAAGACTAAAGAATGTTTGCCTACATTGTTAGAAATTTTTTTTTACATTTGTTTACCTTATGCATTTGCTCTAGAATTAAAGAATCGAATCGAAATCGAAATTTCAATTTTTTTACAGTAATTTGAATCGGAATCGAATCGAAATGAAATCTGTGGAATCGCCCAGCCCTAGTTATAACGTTTAAAAGAAAATTTACTCATCAGACAACATTGTATTTCTATTAATTAAATAAGTAAGTGGTAATTTCTGAATAAATATTAGATTTATACTTTAAAATACATTGTTTTATACGGAAAAAAATACCTACACAAAGCGCTCCGAATCTAATAGCGGGACCAAAAACGTGCGACTTTTACGTGAAAGATTTTTTATCCAACTTTTGACCCCCTAAAATATTGGTGTGACAATTATGCGAAAAAACAGGATATTTGTAAACAATATTGACATCATTTTTCTCATGAGAGAACACAAACAGATTTAGTTTAGTGGTCACATGCGAAAGGGCTACGTATAGCTGTTCATCTGAAATCAATCAATGCTCAAACCTATTCATTTATAAGACCTACAATTCTGTGCCATGAAAGAATCTTTTTACAGCTTGGTTACAAAACATCAAGATTTTTCTCTACTATCTTTAAATTTAATATGAATGTAATTACACTTAACCTTCTGGAAGAAATTCTCTAAATGAAGGTGAAATCAGCATCAAAATCCAGTGTGTAGATTAGAAGAAGTGAACAGACAGGCAAACCAAAATAGCGACTTTTCTTTTGTATAATTTAGAGATATATTAGTGATGTCAGTTGTATTCTTTTCTTGGTTTGGTTACAATTCTTAAAATAAGGTTCTCAATTTTAGGTTAACCTACACACAATGTCCAGTCTAATGGTGTGTTTATTTTTTCAACATGACGTAACATGTGACCACTAACCAGTCACCCAGCCCCTAGGTAGCACAGTTTCTTCACATCTCAGTAGATGCTAGAGCAGCACTGCACCAACATCCTGTGATGCAACACCGTCTAGTAAACATATTAACTTAATTTTTTTGCTTGGTCAGTATTTAATTTAGACACTATTACAACTCAGATCACCTGGCTAAAAGGCAACCTGACTTGAAGTGTCACAAAAAAAAAACACTTAAAAAATAGTAATTTAATTCTGAAGAATTTCGTTGAAAATTTTTTTTTGTTTAAAATTTTATTTTTTGTTGGAACTTAGATAGGCTCACTTTATTAATGAAAAAGACTTTAATTTATTCTAGTAGATTTTTTTTAGTGCTCCCAGAAAAAAAAAAAACATTAACCACCATTACATGATGTTTACAATAGGTCCACACTGTTTCCATAGTAACACAAATTTTCCCTGCTCAAAAAATAAATGTTTGTTAATTTTGATGATGCCAAAAATTATGAAAACTGATACATACCAAACTACATATTATCAAGTTAATTATTTTACACGATTAACATGAACTATAACTTTGCTAAGAGAGGGAGGAGTTAATTGAATATTAAAACCATTACACCAGAAGTAAAGTTGATGGATTTATTGCATGAAACTCCTGTATCACAGTTAATTGATAAATATTGTGACTATAAGTCATCACTATTTTACCTTAAGCACATAATTAGAATTTTATCAGCAACAGAAAAACAAAAAATCTCACCTATAAAGAAACTGGTAATTCACAATTGAGGCGGTCTACGTAAAACGGGCGTATAAGCAAAAATGATGTTTTGAGAAAACACAAAAAGAATATTTCATTGCTTTCTCCTGTTGTCATAGTAATCATTATTCCTGTAATTTAAATTTAATATAGATACTAGATCTATATGAAAACACAGTCAATGAGTTTAAAACAAATCAAACGAATAACATAACCACAAAACAAGAAAACCTGACTGTGAAAACCAGCTGACATCACCTCACAAAAACAGGTGTACCAACTTCAATTTTCAAGATATTGCGATGAAACTTGCACCACTGAATTCTACATGAAATGGCGGATCAAATAAAGCGATCTGCGTAAAAAGGGCGTATGGACCCATACACCCGTTTTACGTAGACCGCCTCAATTTGTAAAATTAAAATCCTCAAAAAAAAAAGTTATAAATAAAAAGGATTTAAACTCTTTTTCAACAACAGGTACAGGAATATTGTGTTAAAAATGCTTGCTTTGTAAAAAAAAAATTTTGGGAGAGAAAACCAGACCCTTATGATGACTATTTATGAGCTTGCATAACTAGGTGTATCCATTTCACAATGCTACACCACAGTCGCTCAGCCATCAATAGTTTGATCCCAAAACCCACAAGGTGATATTCCAGTGGTTCACAGCTATCAACAATCTTGTAGATTACATCATGGTTACTCTCTTTAGATAACACCTCCAATACAAATGACAGTTGGTATTCTTGCAACTGCATTCTTCTTGAAACAAAGCGCGCTCCCGTGCAGATGTTCTGAACGGTCGTTGGACTGGCCGTGGTTCGTGAAGGCTCGCACCACACAAGGACGGCGGCACTAGCCCCGGGAGGCCGGGGCGAGGGGGCACACGTCCAGCACGCAGAAGCGGTTGCGGCACATGGGGCAGGTACACTGCGCGCCCAGCCAGCCACCCGGCCGCTCCTGGTCCTGCCTCGACGCAAACCTGCGCAGCACACTCTCCCGTGGACCTCACGACTGCTGGTGCTCTCAGGGAGAACAGATGTGATACAGACCAGGCAGCATGCTTCTACTTGTTACAGTCTGTAGCGCAGTTTCCTGGGAACACTGGCCGGGGGGGGGGGGGGGGGGGGAGGAGGTAAAACTGTGGTGACAGTGAGAACGAGGCTCTACGGTGAAAATGACTCACGTCAGGCGAGGCCTTAGAAACAGCCTGCCATTATAGCTTGCAGGACATAGCAGTTCATGTCACGGCTTGGAGGCGAATTACAGGCAACGTTCGTGCGCCAAGGCGGGAATAAAATGATCGCCCTGCTGGGTCATTGAATGGTAGGCAAAATCATATGCTGGTAAGGATTGGGGAGATAGGTCTGACATAGATTAAAAGTTGGAGTGTACAGGAGGAGGAACAAGTTTAAGTTCTTGCAGCAAGCAAATAAAATGACAGGTGACAAAAATTTTTAAAAATTCAAATTTAAAATTGTGCTAAAAATACTAATTGGCGGCAAAAGATCATGCTCATGGATTTATAATTACAAATAATAGTAAACAGCTAATACAAACCAGTAAACAGCATTCACCTGCATATTCACTGCATTAATTATTACAAAACTGAGATTAAAAATTTGAGGTGCAACCATAGTAAGGAATTTTTGAGGAAATTATTTCAAAATGATTCCTTTATACCTATATATTCTAAAAAATTGTATTAATTGTGACGAGAAGAAATGTGCATGAACTGTTTACTGCTGATTAAATTTTACAAACAGTATATCTTGGAATTAATTGAATCAAATTAAGTGGTCCGCTGCAGCTGTGGGCCATGTCGGACGTGCCTCTCCTTCCCCTATGCAGAAGCATGGCCAACTCCCCTCCCCCACCCGGGGACTCGCCCCCCTCACTCACAGCAGCACATGACCCAGTTCCCCCTCATCTCTTCCGATATGAGTGGTAGCAGATGGCAGACATCGTAGAGAACTGAGCAAGAACTGTGAGTCATGCACATTTTTTTCCCTTTACAGAATATTCCTGCTCAGCAGCCCAATTCACACGTTCTGCATTCGCAATCACACGGAAACGGAAGCACTCGTAAACAAAAATTGGGAAATGTACTCTCTGAAATTTTTGCCATTTTAGACTCGTAGTTGTTTTTAAAAAAATCATTTGCATCACAAAATAAGGTCATATTTGCAGAAACAAAAAGTTTTGTTTCATCAAGACAATGCACCAGCTCACACCTCAAAGGTTGCCATGGCCAATATCTACGAATTGCAGTTTGAACTCGACCACTCTCCTTACTCACCAGATCTAAACCCAACTGACATTTTTTTTGTCCCTAATTTGCGCTCGGAGAACAAAGATTTTTGTTCAATTAGGCGGCCATCACGAAACTTTTCAGACAATCCTCGTATGCTGTGTACAAAACTGTACTTTTATCATTTTTACTCACAGAAATTAATTAAAAACTCTACAAAAACACACAACGATGCTTTAAAATCTCACAAAACGAAAACACTGTCTTGCTAGTCTCAACTTGTAGCACACACTCCCTCCATTACTCTACTTCTCTTCCTTCTTAGCAGCCAATTACACCCGGCTCGAGGCCAAAGACGTTACAAGCTGCCTATAATGTAATCAAACTGCATTTAGTGATTAAATTTAAGATACGATGGAATCGTCCAATAATGACATTCATAATGATAAAATTTTGATGAAAAGAATAAAAATGTATGAATGCCTATTAAGCCAAAGCTATGTATTGTAAACATTCCCAGTGAAATAAAAAGTTTATTTTGAGAATAAGGGCTTTACCTCAACTTTAATTAATGAAAAGTAAAAATTCTGCTATTTAAAAAAAAACTATTATAAACTCCCAATACACCAATATTTGTAAAGATTTCCAATAAGTCAGATTCTTAATTAATCGAACACTATCATATTAACTGTACAAAATTCCTTTAAATTTTACATCATCCTGGTTATTCAGACGATCCCTGATTAATTGAACGGTAGCTTGATAAAACCTTAAAATAACTGGACAGTACCTAATTAAACAGACAAAACCTGATCAATCAGATGAATAACCTAGTTGAAAGTATCAGGGAATCTAGGGATCAACTTTGATGTTCGTATTAGGTTGAGGTTTTGCTATGGTTCATAATCCTGTGATTCCAGGCTAGAACTGACCCAATGGGCCAAACGACAGACGGCTTCAGGACTCACCACTTGCCCATGCAGTCGAGGCACCACATGGGACGGCAGTAGCACGGCACGCACGGCTCCGACCTCGTCACCTCCGCCCCGGCACACATCTTCTGCAATTTCACCTCCGCCGGCCTCTGCATGCAGCCGATGCACACCTCCGGCTCCTGGCACACAGCACGGCCCACAGTGCACACGCCCACACGCCCCTGCCACGGCTCACTTAACGTAGCCACAACATATCTGGTGATCAATGTGTGAGCTTTAAATATCCACATATATATTTTCAAAATGCTTAAGTTGCACAGAGAATGCAAACTGATGTAGGTTGTAACGTTGCAAGACTCCTGCCCTCCTAGCTTAATATTGTTCTTTTAAACTATTTTCATGAATGTAAACATTTCTTAAAAAGTCTTGCTAAGAATATTTTACCGTTTTTATGACTTGCTGTATGTTTTAGGAATGTACCTTGTATTTTAACAGACATTTTCAATGATAAAAGCTGGGATTCACCACTGGTCGTCGGAACTGTGTGATAACTGCTGTCTCACGGTGTGGGAGAGAGAACGAGAATGGGGAAGTCCCTGTTTCTATGTATGAAAATCGTTTTCATTGTATCTTTGCTGTGTTCTTATTGGCTTGTGATGTGTAGTGTGAATGAAGCATGCGTGTGATTGGTCAGTGAGGTCATGTGATTTCTCCTCCCTGCGTGGAGGAGACGGTGTCATGAGTTCACCAGTCGTCTGGCGATCGCTGCAAGGCGAGGGCGCGTTTTGGCGGCTCGTGGCGGCTGTGTTTCGCCAGGTGTGGCCGCGTTTGAGGCCGCACAGATTTCGGGTTCTTACCTCAAAAGGTTAGTGAAAGACTTAATCGACGTTATTTTTATTTATTTTCATCGCCCGAGCTGCGAGCATTTTTTCGACAGGCGAATATATGTGTTGAATGAGTGCGTAAAACATTGAAAGTGATTGGATGCGTTTGTTTCGTCTTTCGGACAATAAAACACGAATTAAAAAGTAAGAAAATCTTTTTATTTCATATAACGAACGGTAATAAGGTGAGGATATGCACAGTAGGTTTCTTGTTGCATGGGTGCCACTGTATGAGAAGGATGCACAGACTTGGTGTCCGGCGTGACGTCTGTGTGGGGAACGAGACTGAACCCTCTTGTAGCTCCTTACCAGCACTGGCGATGCTGATGGAAATTAGCGAGGATAGTAACTGTGTCATCTCACAGCTTCCTACTAGCAGGGTCGCCAAGAGAAACTAAAGGCCCTAGAAAAAAAGTTTATTTTGAATGCATACTGGCGTGAACTTCTTATTCATTATAAATACTTTTTTTTTGTTAAGAATTCTTTAAAAATATATCAAAAAGAGTTTTGTGTGTTTCAAGGGAAAGGACCTACTGTTAATTCCAGCTGCAAAAAAAAAAAAAAAAAAGAGTCAAAATATGACAAAACAACACAAGTGAATAATGTTCAAATTACTAGTTAATGGAGTGTAGCACTATAAGGCAAAAAGCCACAGACTGATATAATGTAGGTCTACACATAACATAACCAACCACAGACATTCAATTAAGTAAATGTTTCACAGCATTTTTCTCAAGAAAACAATTAGTTAATTCATTTGTGAATCACCTACTCGCACTTGGCAATGAATTAGTGAAAGTGTTAATTCAATGTCGAGTTAATAGTTATCTGGTTGCAAGCAATAGAGCTTAAAATTTTCGTCCAAATCACCTTGCACTATTCTTACTTTTAGAGTAAAGTAAATAAGAAAAGGGATTTTTTTTTTCATAGAACCATTAAAATACATAATATTAAATTTTTACGTTTATTGTGCAAAATACGGAATAAAAAATAATGTAATCATTAATTTATTGATGAAAAACCGTATATTGCTAACACTTTACTATAAAAAAGGGGAGGGGGGGTGGAACTGCCGTAGTACGTAAATTTCAACTTATTTACTAAGACATTGGAAACTTAAAAGTCTGTAGACATAATACGCTGCAATCTTACGTGATGGAAGAGAAAGTCCGCGAGAGATAGTAACATTTCTGATTTAGACGTAGGGCATAACGCAGGTCACACCGAGCAGATCGACCCGCATTTTCAGCCACATGAGTCACGCTGAAATATGAAATCGATTGAAACTACTACGAGCGTAAGAAAAGAAACAGCAATTTTTCCTAAACTGTTACTAATTCAAAGTAATGATTAATATATAAACGTAAAATACCCCTGCAAAATTTTTATAATATTAGTCAAAAATCGTTATAAATAACTACGGGTAACTCATTCAAAGATATGAATAGGTATATTAAACTAAAATAGTTATTGAATTTTATTTTAAAACTATGAAAATAGGTTACGCAAACAATAAATTAATCAAAGTAACAAAGAAAAAATTTGTAATAAAATATATACTTTTAAATTTAAAACCTTATTCCCGTAAAAATACTACATTATCTCACATCAAGTAATGAGAGTTACTCGGAAATGCACTACGTATAATACAACGATGTAGCGCAAACGCGTAAGATCAAGTTCGAAATCATTCCCACTCAAATCGAAAATCTCATTTCATGAATCTTGATTTTTTACCACCTCTCCAATGACCTAGCCGTCATGTTGGAACCAGCTGTCTGGCCAAACGTTTTCTGCATCCCCAGTAAACATTTCTTGTGCAGTATTGCCCCGGAAATCAACAGGAAAATAGTACCTTGATATAAATTTTATGAAATGAAAAAATTAAATTTTTATGTTCCTCATATATAAAATTTGCAACGTTTTTTTATACAAAAATGTTTTAAAAAGATTTAATAACTACCCTGCGTCTGATCATTAATGTTTCTGCTTCCTCTACATTACGTGATTTCTCACTTATTAAAATTTTAATGATTATTTTACATACATCCTGTATTTATATTCTCAAGATTATGTTTAACGCTACATTTAAAAAAAAGTAAACCTTTTATATTAAATAAATGGCACTAATGTAACCTTCGAGAGAAGAATACTTAATGCCGCTACAACGAAAGTACTTAAGATAATACAAGTTCAATTTATATATATATATATATATATATATTTATTTATTTATTTATTTATTTCGTTTTAAATTTCCGTCAACAGTGACATCATAGAAACCGGGAATATTAATTCAATTCTTTTTCTTCTTGGATTTACTTGTAGTTATTTAAAAACGTGAATTTAGCCCAACGCTCATTATGTAATCAATTTAATTTATTATAGCTATACAAAAAAACATATTTTTACTAACACAAATTAAATTATAATCATTGAAAACAGGAATAAAATAAACGTGTTCAGATGTGGCGAGCAAACCATTAGCTGAAGTCAATTTAGCTCTGTGTGGAACTAACAGCGCCATCTATACAGAGAGAACCAAACTGAACACGAAAGTAACTATTTAGCCACAAGAGTGCAGCTCTGAATGCAGGGAGTGCAAACAAAAATATTTCTCACTACAGTCCTTTCAAAATATTTACGCCTTCTCATTCAAATTCTAAGTAACGTGATTCGGCGTTATGTGTTTCTAAGTTACGTGTTTCTAAGTTATGATCATTCTAAGTTGTGTGTTTCTAACTTGTGATAGTTCTAAGTTGTGACTTTTTACGTTATGACGTTTCTAAGTTGTGTGATTCTGCATTGCGTGTTTCTAAGTTATGATCGATCTAAGTTGTGTGTTTCTAAGTTATGATAGTTCTAAGTTGTGATAGTTCTAAGTTGTGACTTTCTACGTTATGACGTTTCTAAGTTGTGTGGTTCTGCGTTGCGTGTTTCTAAGTTACGTGTTTCTAAGTTATGATCGTTCTAAGTTGTGTGTTTCTAAGTTATGATAGTTCTAAGTTGTGACTTTATACGTTATGACGTTTCTAAGTTGTGTGGTTCTGCATTGCGTGTTTCTAAGTTATGATAGTTCTAAGTTGTGTGTTTCTAAGTTATGATAGTTCTAAGTTGTGACTTTCTACGTTACGATGTTTCTAAGTTGTGTGGTTCTGTGTTGCGTGTTTCTAAGTTACGTGTTTCTAAATTATGACAGTTCTAAGTTGTGTGTTTCTAAGTTATGATAGTTCTAAGTTGTGACTTTCTACGTTATGACGTTTCTAAGTTGTGTGGTTCTGCATTGTGTGTTTCTAAGTTGTGTGTTTCTAAGTTATGATCTTTCTAAGTTGTGTGTTTCTAAGTTACGTGGATTTTCCCAAGTTTTCTAAGTTATGGCAGTTCTAAGTTGTGACTTTCTAAGTTATGTGTGGTTCCCTAGCCAGCCAACCAGACAAAGGAGTGTCGGTACCTGCTCCACCCACTTCCCTTCCTCCATCATTAACCCTCTTCCTCCCCTCTTCTACTCCGTCAACACTGCACACCAACACAAGCCCGCGAGTCCAGCTTTCTTTATCTTTATGTCGTTTGAGATAGGACTAACTGCTTACGTCTGGCATGCCTCACGACGGTCCTACTGAGAACGGACAAACTATAATAGCAGTCTCTGTATCACTGCCACTTACAAAATCACCTCCCGCCGCTCACAATACATGGCTTGCTGTTTGATGCATGCCAAGCTGCCCTGCCCTCAGATAAACCCAGAAAAACACGTTTTTAAATTTTTTCTCAAAAATGTTTACAAAAAAAGGAGGGGGGGCGTATACGCGGGCGGGGCCTTTACGCGAGTAAATACGGTATTCACCACACGGTCACACAAAATAAAGTCACGTGGTAAGGTAGAACATAATAATTTACACCTGTATCTGCCTGTTTGTTGATATACAAATAGCAGACAGGATGTCCATAAAAGAATGTCCAGTTTCAATGGTATTTTATAATAGTTTAATTTAGACTATTTACAACAAATCATACATCAAATTGAAGGTAAACCATCCTAGTTTTTCTCAACTTCTCAAAATGTGCACCTTTGGTTATACGGCACACATCCAACCTGAAGTCTAATTCTGTGTCTCAACTCTGGAAAATCAATAGGTAGCGGCAGAACGTAACCACACTCTTTTATAAACCCCCAAGGAAAAAATCGCATGGCGTTACGTCAGGTGACCATGGAGACCAGCTTTTTCCTAAGTGAGGTGATACAACATTATTGTTTAATATCATTATCATTACATTATGATATTTTAAACAAAAATGGGAGTGAATCTTCAGTACTCGCCAGAGATGTGTAAACATGTAACCTCGGTAAAGAACAAATTCATGTGTTATTATGTTCCTCAAGTTGCAAATAAACATTTAAGATGTAACTCAAGCCACAAAATTTACAGTAGAATTCTTTAAAATAATACTGAGTGTAATAAATATACAAAATTTATTTATTCATTTTAACGGAAAATGGTACAAATGTTTTCCCTTTTCAAAACCTAGCTAATATTCTATTTAACCGGTTGCTAAACACCTAACTGAACCAAACACTACCCAACCTAAGTTAGGTTAGGCTAATTTTTATTTATTTCCTACAATTTTTCTCAAGGTCGGTGCATTTATCGTAACAATTATCACGTCCACTTTTGTATCACTCTCTCATTATCCGTAATTTACTTAAAAATTGAACATAAAATATTTGAAATCAAGTTGGCATCTTTTATTTTTTTTCTTAAAAACGGTGTTTTAATCATTTTTAAGATTATACATTTGGCAACATTGATTATTGATTTTCTTCTGAAGTTTGTTGTCAAACATAACCTAATAATATGGCAAAGATATTTATGTCTGTCAAAACTAGGGATGTGCGAATCCTTGATTTTCAGTTTGGTTCGAATCCGATTCGAATCCCTGGCAATATTTAAGATATGAATCCGATTCCTTAAGCACAGAATAATTAAAAATAACTGATTAATTTAAATTAATGTGTGTTCTTTTTTTTCTAACTGTAACTACTGGCAATTATTTATTATACTGAGATTGAAATGTGTATAATTATGTAAACTTAATTAATAAAAAACTCTTTAAAATATGAAAACCAAAACATATTCGATTCTCCAACTCAATAGTAGGGATGGGCCGGTCGAATCCTCGAATCCTCGAATCCCACCGAATCTCTAGTATTTGAAAGATTCGAAGATCGAGGGAAAAGATTCGGGATTCGAGGAAAAATATTTAAAAACTTAAATGCTTACAATTTACTTGGCCTGTTCACGTTTTCCTTGGAACACATCCTATTGAGGTACAGTAGAACCTCGTTAATACGTGATGGTCGGGACCGAGATAATCACGTATTACCGAATTTCACGGACTAGCGATTAAAAGCCCGGAAGGTCTTGTCAAGCTTCTCAGACACCGGCGTGCAGCTGGGTTAAGGCCAAGGCTTACTGCGCCTTGGCAGCAGATGGTTAAAAAATAGTAAACTCCCCATTATTCGTGTTAATTAGGACCCGCCGATGCCCGGACAATTGAAATCCTGTAAAAAAAAAACCCGGATAATCCGTTCAGGGTAAGGGCCTGTAACCAGTACAACTGTTTACAGTGATATATTATTATTTTTATTATGATTGTAATATTAATTGTATATTCCATGAGGGAATATTATGTATTTAATTGTTTTGATTGTAAAGAGGACAACCAAGGCATAACAAATATGACACATCTTATTACCATAGACGACACACTTTCAACTTCAGGGTCTTCTAAGAATTATTCCTTGTAAACTTTATTCATTTGGTCTTAGTTCGATTCTTTTACACTCCAACATCCACGTTTTTATTTCACTATGCAGCTTATTCTGTTTGCTGATATCGATAGCTCCTTGGTTGCTAGGGACGTCGAGTAAATAGATATTAGGAAGAAGAAGGGAGACGCCATCGCCATCTTGCGGAAAGAAGACGTTTCTCGGGCTGGGGCGAACCAAAGCCTTGGTTGCCGCCCGAGAAATAGAAGATTTCGCGTCATCCGCGATCGTGTCCTGCTTAGCATTCTCCTCTCTACGAGTTGAGAAAATTGTATCTGGATTAAATAAATCCTAGATAGGGAGTATCGGCGACTTCGAGTGCCAACTTCCGCGTCGGTCCCGTTTTCGTCTCGTAGTGGTTCCAGACATCTGAGGGCAGCGCCAGCTGAGATTCGACCACGAAGATTGGTGAGACCAATCCAGAATTCAACCAGACTTTCCAGGACGAGAGGGATGTCGAGTCTTCAGCTGATACCCGGCGACCTCAGCACCTCTGTAGTTCGCTAATTACAGCATTACAGCATCCAGAGTTCCAGTGTAGCAGCAGACCACCTGGAGGTCCTGTGAAGAGAGCCTCAAGCCTCCGACTACGGATAGCTAGACCCGGCAGGATATTCAACGTGTTCTAGTGACGTCATTTGCATCTAATTTCCGACACCTAGATTTGACACCTTGGTTGTTTCTCAATTAATCTCTTTTAAACGTAACTTCACACCAATATTTAAGAACCATTAAAATCATATGTTTTTCAATTATTATTATTTCATTTATATGCAAATTTCCACTATTCACGTAACACCACTCAATTTACTTTTTATAATTACTATCCATACAGTAACCCAGGGCAGTGACGTGCTAGCTGGACTATCAGTCTGGGCAGACCATCCAGCAGTAGCGGTCCTGGTATTTACTGCAACGAGGGTAGGCGCCAAGAACCCCATGAGAACACATCAATACAATAGCAAGGAGGTTTATTACAGTGTCGCCACAACTAGGGGCCAACAGTTTACTTTCAGTGGCGCCACAACTAGGAGCCTGTAGTAGCAAGATTGTTGTTTCAGTGGCGAGCCAACTTAGGGGCTTCGACGAGGGTCGACACACACTGGACGAGCTACAAAAGTGAAATTGTGTAGTTTGCTGTAGCATAGCATACTAGTACGTCGGAACCACAACAAGATGGCCGACGAAGGTATGTATTTCCTGAGGCACAAAAAGACCATCTCCGACAAGGAGGAAACGTCAGTCGAGGGCCAGAAAGAAATGCTAGGCTGTGTTGACAACGAAAACAAAGAGGATACACCCACACTAAGCGTTGAGGCAGGTCAAGAAATCAGCTTTGCTCCCGAACCCGCGCGCATAGAGGAAAGTAACGCGTCCGCACCAGTTGTGCAGGCAGCTAAAGAAAACACGAACAATATTTCCATGGAGGATTTAATGCGAGCATTGAATGTGGTTACTATACAAATTAATACTGCGTTAGAATCACAGCGTATGGAACAGGCAAAAACATTATCTGACGAGATGGTTAGGCAGAGGTCAGAAGCAGCAGAACAGGCAAAAACATTATCTGACGAGATGGCTAGGTAAATTAATAATGTGTTAGAATGTCAGCGTACCGAAGCGGCGGAACAGTCTAAAAATTTGTCTGAAGAGCTAGCGCGACAATACTTTGAATTGATAGACAAAGTAGAAGCTAAAATTGGTGATGTAACTAGACAACTAGCGACACAAATTCGCGACACGCAGGAGGAAGTTCATAACATTCGCGAAACGGTAATGAACAGATTTGAGGAAATTGATGCGCAAGTAACCGAGTTACAACAACACGTAATCAACACGGAAACTACGTGCATAGAAGTAGCAAAACGTGCTGCAGAGGAACAGTTCAACCATTACGTTCAGCTTAGCGAAACACAATTCGCGAACGTAAATACCGCGCTACAACGACATGAAGCGAGTAGTACAGACGACATTCGAAACGTGAACAGAAAATTGATCCAGCTCGAGAACTGCGTGCAGCATTTGTCATTGTCTGGAGCGGCAGCGCATACTCCGATAAACGTTGACACAACAAGCGCGTCTGCGGCGGAAACGATGACGTCAGCGCAGCGAGACCCGTCCGCGTCGTCACACCAGGCTACGCCTACTTACCGTTCACAAGACGTGATTACCAACACTGCAACCGGACAACAAGTAATATTAGTGGATACAGCAGCCTTAAACCACCCTGCTAGGCATTGGTCAGAGGAAATGCCTGTATTTTCCTCAAAATCCACGGAAAATCCACGTAAATTTATAAAATTATTCGAAGAATACGCGGAGAGATTCAATCTTTCGGACACAGAAAAATTGCGATGTTTGAACAACTGCTTGAAAAGTACCGCATATTATTGGTGGGAAGTTCACCAAACTTCCATATCATCATTTGGACAGTTTAAAGCAGCTTTCCTACAACAGCACTGGAGTTTAAAAATTCAGGGGAATTTACGCGCTCAGTTACACGGAGAAAAGTATGATCCTAAGAAAAACAAAACACTCGAGGCTCATTTAAGCGACATGTTCGAGCGTACCCGCTATCTAGACGTTGTCATGAGCGACGATGAATTCGTGGCAATGATTCTAGGCCAACTTCCGATGCGCTACCAATTACATCTGACAGGTAGAAGCTTTGACGGCATAGCAGATTTCAGGGAACAGCTACTCGCATATGACAGGCTCGACCGTCAGAATAGGAGTAGCCAGCGAGAGGAATCTGAAAAATCACCGGTGAACAGACAACCACCGCTGTATCAGCCTTGAAATCAGCGGCGTAATGAAAATTACCCGGACAATAACCAACGTAAACAGCCGCACGTGAACAGTCTAATTTGAGGCAAGAATAAGCCGGCCCATAGACGAAACACTTGGTATTCAGGCCGTGACAACAACGATGTTTACCATAGAGGTTCGAAGTCACGCGAGTTTGAACGCTCAAAACACAACCGCTCGTGGCGTAACAGCGAGGAACGCGGAGAATACAGGCGCGGAGGAATTATTTATGATTCAACGCCTAGGCGAGAAGGAAGGGGCGAACAGTCTAGAACCCCGCCTACCTCACCGAGACGGCCACCCAGGTCGCCGCGCTATAAGGACGACAGACATTCGCCCAAATACTCGAGTAAAAACTACGACAAATTGGAAACATTACTATGAAAATCGAGGAGAAGCGAAGTCATCCGGTAGTCCGCGGAACCGACAGCCACACAAACCAAACTCCCCTAGCAAGTTATCGGTTAACCAACTGAGAAGTGAAGCCGCCGGTAATGAAGCTATTCAATTCTCACAAAATGCATTCCAGAATCAACCTTCATCTTCATCACAGTACGCAGGGTATTTTGCAAGACAAGAACCCGTCAATCCTATCACCTACTATGCAAATCCACAAGGCATAGAACCGATACTGGCTAAGTCTACGTCCAGTACCGTGACGTTTAGCGCCGGTAATAGCCAGAAAAATAGAAAGTTAAACTAGAATAGGTCGGTGATGGTACGCCCCGAGCACCGATCGCGAATAGTAATAAGGGGTTAATCCTAGTCCAAGACAGTAAGAGTATGTGTACAATAGTAATGCATGAAAATGAGAGAGATTTCTTGTCAAACGAAGATGACATTGTTACTAAAATTCCAGAAGCATTTTGTCCGGAATTAAATTTAATTGTTTGCGGATTACTCACACCTGTGTTATTGGATAGTGGTGCTGAGATAAGTTGCATTAGCGAAAGTTTAGTATCTGCAATTGAAGATACAGCTTTTAAATTACCTATATTACCCATTTCAAGTCTCAAGATATTAGGAGTCACATCTAGAGCAAGCCCAGTAGTGAATCGACAGGCAATGATTACTATAGAAGGATTGGGACACACTAAAACAGCTAACCCATTGATTGTTAGAGGTCTAGCTAAACCAGTCATTCTAGGAACAGACTTCTTAACAAAGTACGGCATTATACTAGACTTTGGAGGATGGTTAGTAACTACTACTGACAGCACAGTACCAAACACTACTACAAAATGGCAGGTATCTGATAAATTAGTCGGATTGCTACAGCAAGAGATAAGATTACACCAGATGTCTAATGTGAGTGAAGGAAAATCTTTAATGGCCACATCCGAAGATTTGTTGCAAGCCGTTTTAGAGGTAAAGACGATCGAGAATAATCAGAAGCAGGAGCTGTATAATTTATTGGAAAACCATAAAATTGTATTTTCAGATAAACCAGGTCGGAACAACTTGTATGAAGCTAAAATAGTTGTGAAAGCAGGAGAACCGTTCCACAAGAAATCGTATCCGATACCTGCGAAGTATTTTCGTGAAGCCGAAGAATATTTAAATTTAATGTTAGACTGGAAAGTAGTTCACAGAGAAGCTAGTCCATTCGCTAATCCGATGGTCTGCGTAAGAAAGAAGGATGGTAGTGTAAGGCTATGTTTGGACGCGCGAGAAATAAACAAAATAACTGTAAGAGATCGTGAAAGTCCGCACAACACGAGCGATATACTGAGATTATACCAGGGAGTCAAGTACTTAACTACTCTTGATTTATCTGCAGGCTATTGGCAGATTCCGTTCAAACGAGAGTCACAGCAGTACACCGCATTTCTATTCAGAAATCATCAATACGTGTTCAAGGTCATGCCATTCGGACTTTGCAATGCGGTGGCGGAGTTCACTCGTTGTTTAGATGCGACATTGGGTCCGGAATGCAAGAGTTTTGCACGCGCATACGTGGACGACATATTGATAACTTCCAGTACGTTTGAAGAACACATGCAACATCTAAACATGGTAATATCGAAACTGAGAGCCGCAGGAATGACAATCAAGCTAAAGAAATCGCTATTTTGCAGGGAAGAGGTACCTTTCTTAGGTCACATACTCACACCTTCAGGTATTAGAACTGCACCTGATAAGCTAAATGCTATCGTGAATTTTCCTACACCGAGGAATGTAAAGCAGCTCAGAGCTTTTATCGGAGTGATAGGTTTCTACAGAAACTATTCGGATCAAGTTGCTAAGATCGCATTACCACTTTTTGCATTACTTAAGAAAAGTAAAGAATGGAATTGGACTGAAATTGAACAGCAAGCGTTTGAATCGTTAAAAGCCATATTTTTGAACGAACATGTAATACACCATCCAATCCAAGGACAAACGTTTATTCTGTACACTGACGCATCAGCGTATGCATTGGGCGTGAAACTAGCGCAATATGATGAATTGGGCATAGAGAAAACAGTTGCTATGGCGGGTCGTACTATGAACGCAGCGGAAAGAAATTATACAGTAACCGAGCGAGAAGCGTTGGCAATCGTCTGGTCTTTGCAGAAGTTTAGAGATTTACTCCTTGGCGAGAAAATTAAATTAATGACAGATCATCAGGCACTGACGTGTCTAAAAACTGGCAAGACATTCGGTAGCAGATTAACGCGCTGGTGTTTACTGATCCAGGAGTACGACATTGAAATACACCACGTGAAAGGTCAAGACAATATAGCAGCTGACTATTTGAGCCGAGCTCCGGACATGTTAGGCGAGTCGTCAATTCAAAACAGAAATAGTAAGGAGTACCTGGTAGCGAAGTTAATCACGCAAGCCATAGAGGAAAATCCTAAGTTACAGGATATATTTCACAATCTTAAGGGAGCGCAAGAAACGGACGAGTTTTGCCAAGCTGTCAAAACTAAATTATTGGAATTACCACAAACTCACAAGATACATCTATTGTATAGTATATCAGAGGAAGGAATTCTCTTTAGGAATAACGCACCTAAAACACCAGTGGAAAAGTATTGGAAACCAGTGATACCAGCTAGCATGCAAAACACTATAGTTCGAGAAATACACGAATTGGTAGGTCACATTGGTTCTCCTAAGCTATATGAAATGCTACGAAGACCAGTTTACTGGAATAATATGCCGAAGTGTATATTAAAAATAGTGTCTACTTGTGACCTATGTCAGAAATCCAAACACTCTAACGAAAGTATGGAAGGGACATTTCAGCCAATTTTACCTGAAAAGCCGCTACAGCTAGTTTCTATTGATCTGTATGGACCCCTACCCACATCCAAGGCAGGCGTAAAATACGTTGTAGTAATTATGGATATATTTTCCAAATATACTAAGCTTTTTGCTATTAAGCAAGCAAACGCTGAGACCGTGTTAAGGAAGATGAAATCATTCATTTCGCAAATAGGAAAAGTAGAGTGCATTTTGTCAGACCGTGGAACGCAATTCACCAGCGCTAAGTGGCAGCGAGGTATGCAAAGTTTAGGGGTGATACCTACTACTTCTTCTGTCCGTCATCCTCAAAGTAATCCTGTGGAGCGGCAGATGAGGAATCTAGGAAATATGCTTAGGGCATATTGTCACAATGCACAACAAAGTTGGCGAGATTATATACCATTGGTAGAATGCATCCTTAATCATACAGTACACAGTTCGACAGGATTAACACCCCATGAAATTATTACTGCGGAACGATCAGAGGCGTTACCTATTACCATATTACCCGACCACGATAAGGACACGAAAGAACCGGAAACGATAAGCGAAGATATGAGGGAACAAATAGAGAAGTTTGTTACAGCTCGTCTACATCTAGCTGCAGAACGTCGAAGTAAGCTACAGAAGCCGAAACGAATAACGAAATTAAATATAGGAGACCTAGTGCTTAAACGAACTAATCCTGTTAGTGACATGTGGAAACAGGTGATGAAGAAGTTGTTTTTATTATACGAAGGACCATTTCAAGTTTGTGAACGAATAAATGAGAACTGTTACACTCTCAAGGAAACTGACAGTGACAAGGTCATCGGAAGATTTAATCTAACACAGCTAAGGCTTTATAAGCAACCTAAGGCTTAGATACGCTGATCTATAACGTATATTTAAGAGATGATGTTTGGTCAAGTCATCAGTGACATTCGACATGAAGTAAATTTATTGTTTGGCTATAATTAATGTTTATCCCAACAGTAAGGGAGTACTATGTTGCATCGCTAAAACAAGCACGCATGCTTGAGGCTAATTTAGTGTCCACTGTGTCGGAGTACCAGTGAGGACATTTCTGTGCGTAGAGCACTTATCGACGATTTGTTTTTGTCCACTGAGCATGTAGGCCAGTGCGGACATTTGTCGCGGATATGCGATTTTCGTCGTCGATGTTTGTCACACCTATAGGTGGTGTGAATTTTTATTAGCCAGTGCGTAAGATTTGAGCCATGCCACATAATTATTTTATCTTTGAAATTATTGAAGAATTTGATATCTACTGAATGTATACGTCATGGAAGAGTTGAAGATCATGAAGATAACTCGTCAAGATCCAGTAGCGTTCGTCGAGAGGCGTCATCTAAGAGAGAAGAGCCAGCTGTTAGTCAGGCGAAACACGTCACTGTCACATACACAATCATTAATACCTGAGATTCTTTTGAGAGATAGTTCACGTTACCGTTCGTCCTTCAACTTACTTACATATCTGAACACAGCTCCGTCATTATTGCACTGACACATACACTACTTCGTTTCATTTCTCCTAGCTTCGACATTCATATTATTTTCTATTTAGGAATTGTTCCTACCATACACGCTAAGCTAAACAAAGAGATAGTATTTCATTACTCTTGTTATAAATATATGAATCTGATGAGATTTCATTTAATTGAATTTGTCATTTGGCACATGCTTCTTACAAAAGAAAAAGCTTGCCTTATGAGCTAATTTTGAGTATCATTATACTCAACCATTAGTATTGAGCTTATAATAAAGACATTTCAATACTATTATAATTAATTTTGCATAAGCAGAGAACAACCATTTATTTAAAATATTTTTGTCAGTCAAACTAAAGGAAGTGAACACTAGTGAGTGCATTTTCGTCGACAACGAGAAAGTGTTCAAGAACACGAGTGTGTATACGTGATAGCTACGTAATGTTTTATTTGTGATTCATAACTTCGTGCATTATCTGAACGGAAAACATTGTCAGATATTTTGTCAACGATCTACGAATTTGTCAATAACATTTCTACGTACTTGTGTCTATTGTACATGTTTATTCTATTATTTTATTAATCTTTATCTACAAAGGAAAACAAAAACACTAAGTCACTTTAGTATTCAGGACTAGATACTGATGATATGTGATATTGTGTATATATAATATGAGAATTTGATTTGTTTTAAATAATTAATTGATGTTGATTGAAAAGATAACAACATGTTACCTATTAGTCTAAAACAAGGGATATGTTTAATTTTATTATCTTGAATATTATGTTAATAATTATTACTTTTATGATATGCTGAATGTAACGTCATGAAACTTATCTCACACAGACTCTGATAGACTTTCAACGAACAGAAGTGAGAAATTTATGAATTGTTATTCAAGAAAAACATAGTCATGTTAACTCAATGTATATTTAGAAAGTTTATTTTGATTTTTCTGGAAGAAAAGATCACAACAAACATTGAAGCGGCTCTGTAACCAGTACAACTGTTTACAGTGATATATTATTATTTTTATTATGATTGTAATATTAATTGTATATTCCATGAGGGAATATTATGTATTTAATTGTTTTGATTGTAAAGAGGACAACCAAGGCATAACAAATATGACACATCTTATTACCATAGACGACACACTTTCAACTTCAGGGTCTTCTAAGAATTATTCCTTGTAAACTTTATTCATTTGGTCTTAGTTCGATTCTTTTACACTCCAACATCCACGTTTTTATTTCACTATGCAGCTTATTCTGTTTGCTGATATCGATAGCTCCTTGGTTGCTAGGGACGTCGAGTAAATAGATATTAGGAAGAAGAAGGGAGACGCCATCGCCATCTTGCGGAAAGAAGACGTTTCTCGGGCTGGGGCGAACCAAAGCCTTGGTTGCCGCCCGAGAAATAGAAGATTTCGCGTCATCCGCGATCGTGTCCTGCTTAGCATTCTCCTCTCTACGAGTTGAGAAAATTGTATCTGGATTAAATAAATCCTAGATAGGGAGTATCGGCGACTTCGAGTGCCAACTTCCGCGTCGGTCCCGTTTTCGTCTCGTAGTGGTTCCAGACATCTGAGGGCAGCGCCAGCTGAGATTCGACCACGAAGATTGGTGAGACCAATCCAGAATTCAACCAGACTTTCCAGGACGAGAGGGATGTCGAGTCTTCAGCTGATACCCGGCGACCTCAGCACCTCTGTAGTTCGCTAATTACAGCATTACAGCATCCAGAGTTCCAGTGTAGCAGCAGACCACCTGGAGGTCCTGTGAAGAGAGCCTCAAGCCTCCGACTACGGATAGCTAGACCCGGCAGGATATTCAACGTGTTCTAGTGACGTCATTTGCATCTAATTTCCGACACCTAGATTTGACACCTTGGTTGTTTCTCAATTAATCTCTTTTAAACGTAACTTCACACCAATATTTAAGAACCATTAAAATCATATGTTTTTCAATTATTATTATTTCATTTATATGCAAATTTCCACTATTCACGTAACACCACTCAATTTACTTTTTATAATTACTATCCATACAGTAACCCAGGGCAGTGACGTGCTAGCTGGACTATCAGTCTGGGCAGACCATCCAGCAGTAGCGGTCCTGGTATTTACTGCAACGAGGGTAGGCGCCAAGAACCCCATGAGAACACATCAATACAATAGCAAGGAGGTTTATTACAGTGTCGCCACAACTAGGGGCCAACAGTTTACTTTCAGTGGCGCCACAACTAGGAGCCTGTAGTAGCAAGATTGTTGTTTCAGGCCGGCCGTCTTCAAATTAGTGTCTCGGCTTAAAAAAATACAGCACTGCCTAGCCATTAGTTCAGGGTCATTTACAACAGCGGAAGAGAGAAAGATAAGATTGTGCTGACCTTGCACATCTCTCTCTCTCTCTCCCCCCCCCCCCCCCCCCCCCCCCCCCCCCCCCTTCTCTTCGTACAGCCGAATGCCAGCCAGACACGTCACTCGCCAGGGGCCCTATGCTGGAGTTTTAAGTCGTATGCGAGTTGCCAGACGAATGGTCTTTTCCGATCGGTTTGATGCTTTGGTATGCACGAACTGTTCCAGTTTACTCGTGTGCGACTCGAGTGTTCGGAATGGAAACCGAGGGGTCCAACTCGAATGAGATAACCATTAGGAATGCGAAAAGTCACGAAAACAGTGAAAATGGCGGAGTGGTTGGATGTTTTGGACATTGAAGAGCTTGAATTAGCTGAAATAGAAGCAGCTAGAAACCCTCGTCGATTCCTAGAACGGAAGGATGCGTTTGAACTGGACGACAACAAATTTGTTAAGTTGTTTCGTCTTAACAAGCGGTGTGCCGGAGACCTGATTAGCAGTCTGGAAGAGGTTATGCCGGCACCTTCTCGTACAACTGCACTTTCTGTTGAAACTAAAGTAATTGTTAGCACCTTATAAAAAACAAAGAAGCCCTATTGTTATCTTTATGTGCTTGCTTACGTGTAGTTTCGGTGACAAAACAAATGGTTCGTTAGCTGTCAGAGTGCAATGTTATGCAGAAGGCAGTTAGGCCTGTAGTACATTTTTAATATAATTATTGACTGAAGTCAAACACTAAAGCACCATTAACACAGAATGGCAGTTTATCCCTCCTTGGAGCATACCTGAATTAAGTTACCAGTTACAATAAATAGCTAATCAAAGATAAACATAGTAAACCCCCTGTTTAAGCATTATACAGGTTTAAATAGGTACGCCTATTTCAGTTATGTTAACATGCTTGGTTTGTTCCTGTGACAGTGGTAATAGCCTGGCATATTTAGTTCCAAGTGAACGTCTATGTCTTGTGTGTATCCACATTAAAATTAGCATATGTAGCCTGCTCCCTAACGCCAAACTGAACATTAATGGTTAGGCCTACATGTTCATTACAATACTGTAAACACAACACTAGTTAAGGCTACTTAGTCTTAATTTTGGTAAATATGTAGAGTAGCGGTATTTGCGAAAAACAAAATGCTAAAAATCCGAAAATACTTTTATTATATGCTCTTTAACTTCTTCTTTTCAATAAACCCGGCGGAGATAAGAAATTCCAAATACTTTAGGAGATATCGAATTTTTTAATATTCATATTTGGGCGATATTTGTTTAAAAAAAATTAAATTCCGAAAATACTTTTATTCTGTGCTCTTTAACTTCCTCTTTTCATTAAACACGGCGGAGATAAGAAATTCCAAATACTTTAGGAGATATCGAATTTTTAATTTTCATCACAATACCTGTGCTTTCATGGGGCGTTCATATTTGTTGCTTGTTTACGAGTATGAATTCTTTTTTTTCGCGACGTACGTGAACGACTACATCATTTTCTACTAATGGCAAAGGAATTGTACCCGCCTCTAACTTAGGCGAGTTTTTAACGTTTCAAATTTTAATGTTTTATTTGTTATTTTGATATTGTTGCGCAAGTAATAAGTAAAAAAAAAAATTACGTGAGTTCCTACTGTTCAGCCTTTGTCCTGGTTTGTTAGGTCAGGTCAGCTACATTATAAATACTTTAAAACTGAACAACCATTAAAATTAATTCATATTATTTTTAATGTCAGTTTAGTTTGAAAGTATTTATAATGTAACTGACGAACACACAGCAAAATAAAAAAAATGTTTTGATAAAGAGTTTGTCTTCTTCCTACCAAACACGACAACAAACGAAACGGCGATCGTTGATTGGCCAGTTGGAACACGAGCAGAGTAGCCATCCTGACAAATTCACAGTTCTCTCCGAATTCCCACAATCCACTCGACTTCTCCGTCTCGAAGACTTTTGTGTAAGTCGCATGCGACAAGTAGCACCTCGAGCATAGCAAATGTCGAACACACCAAGTCGTATGCGAGTTCATCACTCTACTCGACTCGAATGGTCTATGAAGTCGAACGATTTCGAGCATTAGGGCCCAGGGGCCCTATGCTGGAGTTTTAAGTCGTATGCGAGTTGCCAGCCGAATGGTCTTTTCCGATCGGTTTGATGCTTTGGTATGCACGAACTGTTCCAGTTTACTCGTGTGCGACTCGAGTGTTCGGAATGGAAACCGAGGGGTCCAACTCGAATGAGATAACCATTACGAATGCGAAAAGTCACGAAAACAGTGAAAATGGCGGAGTGGTTGGATGTTTTGGACATTGAAGAGCTTGAATTAGCTGAAATAGAAGCAGCTAGAAACCCTCGTCGATTCCTAGAACGGAAGGATGCGTTTGAACTGGACGACAACAAATTTGTTAAGTTGTTTCGTCTTAACAAGCGGTGTGCCGGAGACCTGATTAGCAGTCTGGAAGAGGTTATGCCGGCACCTTCTCGTACAACTGCACTTTCTGTTGAAACTAAAGTAATTGTTAGCACCTTATAAAAACCAAAGAAGCCCTATTGTTATCTTTATGTGCTTGCTTACGTGTAGTTTCGGTGACAAAACAAATGGTTCGTTAGCTGTCAGAGTGCAATGTTATGCAGAAGGCAGTTAGGCCTGTAGTACATTTTTAATATAATTATTGACTGAAGTCAAACACTAAAGCACCATTAACACAGAATGGCAGTTTATCCCTCCTTGGAGCATACCTGAATTAAGTTACCAGTTACAATAAATAGCTAATCAAAGATAAACATAGTAAACCCCTTGTTTAAGCATTATACAGGTTTAAATAGGTACGCCTATTTCAGTTATGTTAAAATGCTTGGTTTGTTCCTGTGACAGTGGTAATAGCCTGGCATATTTAGTTCCAAGTGAACGTCTATGTCTTGTGTGTATCCACATTAAAATTAGCATATGTAGCCTGCTCCCTAACGCCAAACTGAACATTAATGGTTAGGCCTACATGTTCATTACAATACTGTAAACACAACACTAGTTAAGGCTACTTAGTCTTAATTTTGGTAAATATGTAGAGTAGCGGTATTTGCGAAAAACAAAATGCTAAAAATCCGAAAATACTTTTATTATATGCTCTTTAACTTCTTCTTTTCAATAAACCCGGCGGAGATAAGAAATTCCAAATACTTTAGGAGATATCGAATTTTTTAATATTCATATTTGGGCGATATTTGTTTAAAAAAAATTAAATTCCGAAAATACTTTTATTCTGTGCTCTTTAACTTCCTCTTTTCATTAAACACGGCGGAGATAAGAAATTCCAAATACTTTAGGAGATATCGAATTTTTAATTTTCATCACAATACCTGTGCTTTCATGGGGCGTTCATATTTGTTGCTTGTTTACGAGTATGAATTCTTTTTTTTTCGCGACGTACGTGAACGACTACATCATTTTCTACTAATGGCAAAGGAATTGTACCCGCCTCTAACTTAGGCGAGTTTTTAACGTTTCAAATTTTAATGTTTTATTTGTTATTTTGATATTGTTGCGCAAGTAATAAGTAAAAAAAAAAATTACGTGAGTTCCTACTGTTCAGCCTTTGTCCTGGTTTGTTAGGTCAGGTCAGCTACATTATAAATACTTTAAAACTGAACAACCATTAAAATTAATTCATATTATTTTTAATGTCAGTTTAGTTTGAAAGTATTTATAATGTAACTGACGAACACACGGCAAAATAAAAAAAATGTTTTGATAAAGAGTTTGTCTTCTTCCTACCAAACACGACAACAAACGAAACGGCGATCGTTGATTGGCCAGTTGGAACACGAGCAGAGTAGCCATCCTGACAAATTCACAGTTCTCTCCGAATTCCCACAATCCACTCGACTTCTCCGTCTCGAAGACTTTTGTGTAAGTCGCATGCGACAAGTAGCACCTCGAGCATAGCAAATGTCGAACACACCAAGTCGTATGCGAGTTCATCACTCTACTCGACTCGAATGGTCTATGAAGTCGAACGATTTCGAGCATCAGGGCCCAGGCGCCTGCCGTGCGTTGGCGGATGGAATCAAACAAAGGGAGACGGGAAGCAGACGTCAGGACATCCTCCTCAAGTTTAAAGAGTGACAAATGTGACAGCTGAAAGGGGGGCGACACAAAGGGTCGGTACAAACAGCGTGGCAGAGTTTGGCAGCCCACGCGATGGTTTGCAGTGTTTGCCGGCCGCCGGCCCGCGTGTTGTTAATTTTAAGGGCTGACAATTTTTACTTCTCTTTTTTTTTCTGCTCTTTTTAATCGTCCCGGATTATCCGATTCCCGAATTAGCACGTCACGGATTAACGAGGTTCTACTGTATTGTACTTTTAATTTGTTATTATATAAAAAAATTATGAAGCATGTACTGATTGGGAATCTTACTTTATATTCATGAACATGAATGCATTGTCGCTACATTGGCATTAAATAAGGCATAAATCACAGATGTATTCTCAGAATATGCTAAAAAATAAAATTAAGCACATTTAGGATCTAGACTAGTAACATGAATCTTGTTTTTTTTAATAACTTTAATGAGAAATCTGTTACTTAGTAATACAACAATAATGCCGACTTTCATCACAAGTTACGGTCACACATGTAGTAATAACAATGAAATAATGAATGACAAAAATTAATACATTCAACAATAATTATTTTAATCGCATTTCAATTTTTAATATTCTGATACACGTTCTATTTATGAATTTTTTTAGGACCAAATTTGGTTTGTGTAGACTACCAACGATAAAATATGTATTAATTGAGATTTCCACAATGGCCAACCAATGAATTTGTTAGCCAATCATTTTGAGCAACACAAAAAATAACTAATATTAATATAAAAAATTTTAATGGGTAAACTAGAGAAAACACCCCGTCACTTTTAACTTTGGGCATATTAATCACTATGCTTTAGTGAGGCTTAATTTTAAAAGACGCAAAACAATATTTCTTATGGCCTAAAACCATTGAAGCCAAGATGGCACCTTTCAGTTTCCATTAAATATTTCAGGAAAGTGTTTATCTTCATTTGGGACTTTAAACAAATGTCAAGTTGGTAACTACAAAATATTGTTCCGTCGGATGTTGAATTTCGTTTTCCGATTTCCGTGGATACATGAATTACTGTACTCACAGATAATGCCTGAATGCCTTAAATCCACCAAGTCGGAATCTACAGCAATTGATGAAGTGACCAGATTCTTACGTGATCCTACAATTAACCCAGAAATAAACATCCTCAAATACTGGAAAACTCAGTCTGCATGTTCACCCAGGCTACATAAACTGTCCAAAAAATATTTGTGTTCACCACCTGCGACAGTGTTCTCTGAACGTTTGTTCAGCACTGCAGGAAACATATGTGACCAAAAACGGAATCATCTTGATCCAGACCGTGTCAAAATCCTTGTTTTTTTTTTAATAAAAATTTAAAGGGTTAAATAATTCTGCATAATGTTTAATTTTTTCTCTTAACTTATAAATTATTTTATAATTAACCCTTGAGATCTGGATTCGGATTCGAGGGGTGGATTCGAGGTACTGTTTGGGATTCGAATTCGAGATTCGGATTCGGGAAAAAAGGGATTCGACCCATCACTACTCAATAGTAATAAACTGCAGGCCACAGGGAAATCTCAGTTTTATAAACGTTTCAGCAAACGAAACCATTTTTTCTCCAATAAATAGCCAAGACGTTTTTTTTCTTGTAGGTATGTACGTAATTGTTTTTAGTTTATAGTTGCTGTACGACGAAATTCGTAATTATAGTTTAAGCTCTCGAAATCTCGAAATTCTTTTAATCTCACTGGGTTAATTATTTAATTTACATATCTTTCTTTGATACATCATATTATAAATACTTACGTAATAGTAGCCTAATTTTATTTTTCACTGCTAGTATTTTTGAGCCGTATTAAAATAATTTATAACTTTTGTGAATATTCGTAATACTGTTCGAATCCATGTACGTACAACGATTCCGGGTTCGGGTAATTGTGGATTCGAACCGTACCCAAAATTTCGGGTACTCGCACATCCCTAGTCAAAACTAAAAATAATTTAATTTAACATATCACATTGAATACTATTTTTAACGCCAAAGGTTTTTACTATTTCCCCGAGGTATTAATCCAGAGGAAAAAAATTATTTCCTTGATGTTTGGGAATGGTCTCTTTCCCAACTCTTATCCCGAGTTTCGGGATCCCATCCACCTCTACATATACTAATGAATTACACGGGTCTGCCATGTTGTCGAGGTTACTGAGACACGTGCGCAGACACACCGTTGTTAAGGATTTCCGTTCCAATCACGACATTACTCCTTCCAAATGCAGTATGCTGAGAGCTAAGATGTTTACACATAAAAAATAAAACTAATCTAGAAACAAACGAGAAGTATTGTACAATTTGTGTCATTAGAGTTTACAGTATTCGTTTAGTAGGACATAAATCTACTATTTCCAAGAAAATTTTGATCTTATGTTATGAAGCCAAAATCTTTTGAGATAAACTCGATTTGATTTTCAGTGGACAGTACAACTATTTATATTAAATTTTCGACTACAAACTGAGTGAGGCATCAACAAACAAAATGTTGGGGTTTAAAGGTTTGCGACCTCCAGCACCTTGTTCTCGGACCAGAGTGCGCGGGGCGGGAGCTGAGAGACGCACCTCGGCAGCGGGGAACACAGGGTTCTGCTGCACCACGTCCCTGAAGGTGGCCAGGAAGCGGTCCATGAGCGTGGGGTGGAACACCACGTCCCTGAGCACGGCTATCGGCCGGCTCACACGGTCCTGCAGGTCCCTGAAGTCCGCCGCGTTCAGCCTGCCACAAGCACGACACTCGCAGCGCTCCGCGACAACTGCCTGCGACTGTGTGGCAGTCGGTTAGATGGTCTTGTGAGCAAAGTCTAAATGACATGGCGAATTGCGATAAAACCCAAGTAGCTCTGAAAAGCAATGTGCAATTGAAATCATTTAACTGAAACACTTGATGCAAATAAAAAAACTTCAAACCTTTATTGTTTTAAATTTAATGAATGTCATTGTTATTACAAGATTGAACCAAATTGTATGGGAGAAACTACTAATGAGTTGAATTATTTTTTTTTTGTTTTGAACATATCTGTTATAAGCAAATTTGCTACATTTTACTCTACTACAAATATTTTAGCATGTTAACATTACACTACTTTAAAAGAATATTTATTAAGAGACTCAATTTATGAAAAAATTTAAAAACCAATAACACCTAGGCCTATATCTCCTGTTATAAAAAGAAACTGAAGTAATAAAAAATCACAGTGTCGTCAGGCCATTTTCGTATGCAACAACAAGCTGACATTAGAGAAAATTGATTCTTGTTCGAAACAAATAGTATATAGTGCGTATAAAGTCGAATGGTTCTGACTCTTAATTCTAGCCAAGTTTTTGCTTTTTTTTTTGGTACTTAATTGTTTTTAAGTTAAAATCAAATCCAAACAGACACATTGGAAGTAAACAATGAAAAATGTAAGAGACAGAAAAAAACACACAAAATGTTTCAATTTTGGGGTCAGGATTCTTTCTCAAATGTCACATGACATAAGTAAAACACACAATCACAAGTACAGCAAAAGGTCTTCGATCCAGCATTCTACAGTTATGCAGTCTGTAACGCACTGCTGGCATTTAAAGTTCGCTCAGAATTTATTGTTACAACATGTTTTCATTTTAGTATAGTGATATGTACTAGCTGGTTTTCACGTGTCTACATTTGGTATTCCTGTTAGAATTATAGTGACGTTTAATATCCGGCAAAATCACTAATCTGGCATGGCCGAAATACAGAAAATTCCATATTAAAGAGCTAATTGATTTGAATTTGTGACGCCTACCAACTGCTGAGAAGCCTTTAATGGTAGGCAGAACACAAACACACTCAAACATAGACATTACATTAACGTAAACACAAAAACAGACAAGGACATGACCACTAGACAATAATAGATAACACTAGATAACTCAACAGTTAACATATTTACAAGATCATGTGATATTTAAATTAAATAAGAGACAGAAAAAGTTATCTCTATACATATATAGCGGTTGCAAACAAATATTGCATCTAGTATTTTTCTCCTCTCGTTATTTTGACAGAGAACCAAGAAAATAGTTTAATTCTACTTTAGTTTCATTTAACTTTTATGTATGGTTTATATTTTTAATTTATTTTACACTTAATTAAGTTTGTCCATTTACGAATTATTAATGTGGTTCCAATAATATAGTCATATGCCAGTTGTGTACCTTAAAAAATACTAACGACATTATATACGTACATACTTATTACACATTTCAATCAATATAAAAACTTCTTACAATCAACTAGTGATAAGAAACACATTAAAAAGTTCTATCCTCTGCCAATCCATAGTGCTAAATTTATCTGTATTTTTATTTATTTTTTTATCATGTAATTTAATCTGTTCATAACTTTATTTATTATTATTATGATGTGTCTATGTGTTGTTTTTTTTTCTGTATTAACGTTGTCACCTTTTGTTGTAGTGTTGCGTTGTCACAGCAGGTGGTGCCTGCACGCTGGTGGTGCCCACATTGTGTGTAGCGGCTACATGCAGTGTCCCACCTGGCTGCCGTGCCTACTTCTTGTTTGTTGCCCTGTCTATCCTGTACAGCCATTTTGTGTTTGTGCCTGCCCCAAAAGTATCTATACTGTTGGCAGGCATGTAACAAATGTATAAATAAGTAAATAAATAGATCAAACCAGAGCTATGCAAAGACTAAAACACCATTTTAATTAAAGAAGAATTCATTTGAACTTATTTGGTTTCACGTATCGACGGAGAGGTGATGGGACCGAACATCCAGACCTCGCGACTGGAGGATGGATGCAGAGCTGGTACTCACCGTATGGTGAAGGAGCGGCTGCGTGCGGAGGTGGCCTTCACCTCGATGTTGAGGAACTGGGCGGGCCCCGGGCCGCCCAGGGACACCTCGTGGGTGTCGCTGCTCGACAGCACCAGCGCGCAGTCCCCCTGGTGCGCCACGGCCAGGGCGTAGGGCGTCACCTTCACCAGCCAGTTGGCGGTGGCGACCACCCGCACCACGCTGCTCGTCGCCACGCAGAACTTGTCCACGCTGGGGAGATGACGCACGCCTCTCTCATGCTCTGCTGCGCAACACTGGCGCTCATGACGAGTGTGAAGAGCTTAAAGATACTCTTCGCATCACACAAAGGGTCCTGATGCGGTTTCACACAGTTCAAATACCGCGTAGAATGTTGGTCTGGTTCTTATCCCCTAGAGCGACATACTGCCCAGAGATGGGGTAAAGATGGTGTAGAGATTGGGTGAAGTAACTACAGAATGGGGCAAAAAAAAACCTTAGCCCTACATTCTAAGCTCATGGTCGCAACAAAGTTGATATTCTGAAATTCCCTGACAATCTGTAATAGGTTTCTCAGGGCTAATTTTGTGATTTAAGCTCTCTTTAGTGACCACAGGAGAACTATATGCCCTTCAAATATGCATATCATTTTATTCAAAAATATTAAATTTAGTGAAATAAATTAGTATTCAATAAATACAATGTCATATATCAGTGCACACATGGTACATACTGTTTCACATCTTTATTCACATCATGAAATGCCATAATTTTTATTGTATTTTTTTTTTAAATTGTCTGACCGCTCTGTTTTCAATTGCCTTGTCCCTGACTTTCCCAGTTTTCCTGCACTTATAGCCCACTGCTATCTGGCCGTGGCAACTGCTCTCTGTCGCTCGCATCTGGCTCGTGCGAAAGAACAGAATCACTAGTCAGTTCTTCTGAACCAGCCAAAGGAGGTAAGGAAGATGCACAAAGAAAAACCTAATTATTTTATTTTTGGAGCTCACTGGCTTACGTCCACTCTGACCATCACACATCAGACTATGACAGAAGACGTGCCTGCACACACGCAAATTTTATTCAACTCATTTGCTTCCCATCAAGGTGATGCGAGTTAGTTCTATACTACAAGAGATCAAATGAGTTGTTGACACATGTTGCTTTCCACACCAACCATGAGAATGAGCACTTGCCATGTTCTATTTTACATTCCTCTGGTAATGTTTCTTTGTGCTAGGTTTCATTGAAATGGTGCGAGCAACTAGATTGTGTCAAATCTACATCCTAAATCATGATATTCACCCATTTCATTAGGAGATTGTCCCTCTAAATTGGAGCTTTTGCCAAAATCAAAGAGACTAAGTGAGGGGGAGAGAATAAGCAGACGAAGAATGGTTCCATCCACATCAGAGTAATCACAATTCTCTATTGCTTCCTGTAGATCTAATGTTTGAAAGTTATTGCATGTTATACTTTGGCAAGTTCATAATCATTTTTTTTAACTTTTAAGACCTGCTCTCTGACAGAACCGCATTGCCTATCACATGCCTTTGACAGTTGCATGAACTTAAAAGTATAATATAGTCAAGTTAAGGTGGTAAGGCTGTCAGGCATGGTCAGCGAAATTATAGTTACTTACCATGTGATTACCGCTGTGCGCCTACTTTCAGGAATTTTATGAAGTAATTGTAAAGAAAATATCTAAAAAAGAATGCTTTCGTTTCGCACAATCTCAGACAAATATTCGAATCTTGGCAACCATAATGAGTGGGAGGGAAGACAGAAGGGGCAAAGTGTATTTTGCCTGCTGCGGCCTTGTCCACCAGAAGTTTTATAAACAAGAACAAAATATCGTCGAGTAATTACACAAAAAGAGCTCAGACCGACAGAGAGTTGTGAAGCAGCGAAATTTTGTGGCCAACCTTTACAGAGCCTACATACACATGATACTTTTTTATATCAATAGGCATCAAAATTATACCTACAAGGGTTGTCTGAAAAGTTTCCAACCTCAACATGAAAGATGGGAGCACTTGTCAACAAAAATTGGGGGATATTTTTGCTTATGCTTAGGAATGTACTCTCTGAAATTTTAGCTATGTAATACCTGCTAAGGGCAAAAAAAAAATGGCACTACAGTAAAAATTTAACACAAAATAATGTGTACTTATAATATGTTGAGAATCTTATTGAACGTATTTATATTTAACAAATAATAATAGTTAGAACGAGTAAAAAAGGTTCATAAACTGTTTTGACAGGTTAAGCAATGGTAATCTCACAAAGGCAAGTTATTAAGTAGGCAGCGTGGTCACCTCCTGTACTCTGCGTTGATGTCGGAAGCGACGGCCGCCCAGTCGGGGGGACTCTGGTTGGAGAAGGCGGCCAGCGCCTGCGCGATGGGGTGCGGCTTCCAGCGGCCGTGCCTCCAGGCGCCCACCAGCGCCAGGGCTGCCAGCGGCACGGCAACTGACGCCAGCACGAACAACCTCCACAGCAGCGACCCCAGCAGCAGGAACGACCAGCCCCCTGCCTCCCCAGCACAGTAGAGGCCGGCCACGTAGCCTGCAACACCACCACTGCCTCCGTCACCAGGGAATTGCGATCAAACCCAAACAACACTGAAAAGCAAAATTCTAGTAAAAACCCCACAAAGCACCAAGATGCAATTAGAATCATGAAACGAATTAGCATTTTCAATCCAAACTTGACTCTAATCACAAATACCTAATCTATTAAATATTAAATTCAACAAAACTAATTTATAGCCTACTGTAAACAAATAAATATGTTTTATCAAGATAACAGTAACGTTACTAGGGCAACTAGAACTTGCACTGAAGGATAATCACATGTTTTATTCCAACGCCTCACAATTCTCTAAAACAATCTCATCATCAGACATTCAACGATTAATTATGTTTGTAGGTACAACAATTATTACAAAAGGTTTAGGAAAAAAAATACTTTTTTTTTATCTTGCAACTGTTCCCTACTATTTACTCATTTTTACGTTACAACCATAAACTTTTCAAACACAGAAATACTTAACAGATTTACTGAATTTGTCCCAAAAAGAAATACTTATTATAAGTCATTATATTGAAAAAGTGCATCATGGACCGTGATTCATGGTATCAGTCAAAAAGACACTGTTTTGGAGAAATTAGTATCATGGAACATTCAAGTATAATACCTATTTTTTCTGTAATGTCATTTTTTTTAATAAATAGAATTCATTAAAAATTTAAAAAAAAAATTACCAAAAATATACCGTTTTTAAAATGTAATTGGCCAAAATCTAATTTGTGATGTAATATCTTACTTAAACTTCTTAGTATAGTTTTGTTGCTTGAAATGTTGCTGTACTGTATTTTAAATGGTTAAAAATGACATTTTTTTAATGTAAATACTTCATTGAAAGTTATTAGTCTTCTTGATTTCTTAGCTCATTATGTTGCCACATTTAACATTAATACTGCAGAGCTTCCAAGTGTAAAAATTTAATTAAAATTTTGAAATGACTTAACTTAATTTTTAGTGAATATTCAATGTTATATTCCAAATCTATAAATGATATTCCATTACATTAGAACAAACTTTGCAAATTAAAAGATAATAAGGTAGCAGACAAAATAGTTAGGCAAATGTATTTTAATGCCTGGCAAAGAAGCGAATGCATTTTCTATTGACTGACAAAAGGACTTATGTTACAACCAAAGATGGCAGACATACATTAAAAATTAAACTGGTGTTTTTATTCCGATGTCCCTTTAATTGCCTATATCGTATTTGTTAATATCTTAACAGTTTTTTGTTCCTCCTGTAAAATAATGATTTTGTAACATTCGTCCTATTGCCAATCAGGAGACGATAAGTCATTATTTTATAGCAATTTGGAATTTTTTCTTCTTTTCAAACAAGTGGTTTTCCTTCAGAATTTCTGCAATATTACAATGTCCCATCAGCAAAAAAAAAAAAAAAAAAACGCCTGAATACAAAAAAAAATCTCATTTATTAATCCCACTTAGTTCTAGTATGCTGCGACATTCAAAAATTTTTGAATATTAAAAAATTCGATATCTCCAAAAGTAATTTGAATTTTTTATCTCCGCAGGCGGTTCAGAAAAGAGGACGTAAGATAGCATATAATAAAAGTTATTTCATATTTGTACGATTTCTTTTGGCGCTAATCCGTACAATACAGATTTACCAGGAAATGTACCCGCCTCCAACTTAGGTGAGTTTTTAACGTTTCAAATTTTGTTGTGTTATTTTTTATTATATTGTTGCGCGTAAAAAAAAAATTACGTTCGTTCCTACTGTTGTAATTAAACATCGTTTTAAACAATAATAAATTAATCATCACCTATTGGTTCATTTGAATATTGGCCTATCACGACCTATCACGTGACAACCTTATCCAATAAAACACAATTGACACTCGTAAACAAAAAGCAATGGTCGACGCCGTGTGAATGTACAGATATAGTGATTAAAATTAAAAAATTCAATATCTCCTAAAGTATTTGGAATTTCTTATCTCCGCCGGGTTTAATGAAAAGAGGAAGTTAAAGAGCACAGAATAAAGGTATTTTCGGATTTTTAAAATTTTTTTTTAAAAAATCGCCAAAAAATGAATATTAAAAAATTCGATATCTCCAAAAGTAATTTGAATTTTTTATCTCCGCAGGCGGTTCTGAAAAGAGGACGTAAGATAGCATATAATAAAAGTTATTTCATATTTGTACGATTTTTTTTGGCGCTAATCCGTACAATACAGATTTACCATCCACACAAAACAACTGGACACTATGTCAACACATATTTTAAGAATATAAGAAGATCCAAATCGCAGCATAATTTTTTTTTTGTGTCGTGTGGTGCGGGCCCATAGGTTACAGCCTAGATAGCCTGCACGTAAATACAGCCCTGATGTTAGCAATGGAAATATTATATTCGTCAACAAATTGCCCCAGTCTCAACCCAAAATAAACAGAATCCATTAAAAACATTCCTGCATAATTTTACAACTGCAGAAACCATTCGATAATGTTTTGTTTTTGTTGGTTTCTAATATACATGCAGACACGTGTTATAGAAATGATTGGCAGGAGCGAATGGCACTTACAAAGAGGGATAAAAGAATGGATCAGCATTGTTGCTGCGCTGCGACGTATGTGGTACTGCACGAACATCTCATTCTCACTTCCCAGCCATGAAGAACATAACGTAGGAATTGTCAAACCAGCAGACACAAATTCACTTGGAGGAAATACGAAGCACAATGAAAATACAATGTAGAAAATAGTAAAAATTACATCTGCGCTGGCCATCCTTTTAATTAATTATCACTTTGCAAAAAAATATACTGCATTACGGTTCAATCATTGAATATGTGGGTCTGTAATGATGGCATATATTATATAAATTTTTAGGCCGCGTCACATTTCCTAAGTATTAAGTATGCATTGATGGATTAACACAGTATTCTTTTTCTTTTTTTTACTTGAAACTATTTTTCGTCAGCCAGCTGGTCATCGATGGCCATTGTTTGTTTATAAACTGGTGAAGATAGTTTGGCCAACATGCCGCAAAGCAGCGTTTGGGATGGATCAATCGAACAATAATTATAAAATCTTTATATATTAACATTTTATGAATTCAAATGTTTGAACTATAAGCAACAGAAAAATACATTATACATAATAATATAAAACATATTAAAATTTAACGAAGGCAACATTTTTACAGTTTCTAATCTCTGTTTCTTAGATGGCGACACTGTGTTAGTAAAAAAAAATATATGTGAAACAAAACATTTGCCATTTACAAAATAATTGCTGTATTTGTATGCTGCAATCATGACACTGACAAATTTTGAGGTATGTATTTTGTAATAATTACCGATAAGTTATTAATTGTGATTATTTCCTACGTATTCTTTTTAAGTGAGACTACTTTTGATTATTAGAAAAGTTTGGTTTTTACACTAATTATATACGGAAAGAGAGGATGAGTGGTCGATCATAACCTGTACATAAAGTTCTACAATTTTAAGTACTTATTTAATATTTGTAATTGCATAATGTGCGATGCATCTATTTGTTGCTGGAGTTTAAAAAAAATTTGGGAGGAGTATAGATCGCAATACCATATAGCTATGTCTACACTTATGCGCTTTCATCTTCCTTTTTCCTTTCCACTTGCAATTCCTCTTTCTTTTCAACTTTCCTTCAACTGCATGCGTCTAACGCATGCCTCTGACGCAAGCTATACCTGTCTAAATTGGTGCGTCAGTTTCGTTCAACACTCACGATAGATGTTCACTTGTTGTGATAAGTGCAGTTTATTTAGTAATTAATAGTGATAAAAAGAAGAAAAAGCACAGGCAATTATCAATTTGCCCTTTTCACAAATTTCTCAAGGGTGTCAGAAGCCAACTTTGACACTTTATTGAGAATGGTTCAGCGAAAAATTGAACCCCCAATGGTGATTCGTACCTCTCATCAGCCCCAGAACCCGTCTTTTTCTTACAAACTTTTTGTGTTATTTCGAAAAGCATAAGCTTTTTATTTTATTTTTTAAACCCTGAACATAAAGATTATACTTCTTTCCCAAGTTACTTAACGCGTCGTTTCGAACGGTTTTGTTTGTATACAACTTTGAGGAAACATCCCACAAAGCAGGACACTTTTTATAGTCTTCTATAAAATTTTAAAGTCTCCTCAACCGCAGACGGCATGGCTTCAAAAATATCAAAAGCGCAAGGAAAGACGTATGAAATCCCAGAGTTGTACGGATCGGCTTTCAACACTGTGTGCGCTACGTTCACTCACCCCGTTCAACTCCGATGACGCATGCAACAACACATTCGTCAGTTGCGTTCCTCCGTGCGCTAGATGCATGCCTTTGATGCAAGTAAAAACGCACCAGTGTGGACATACCTTAAAATTGATGATGTCGCCAACATAACATTGACGTCATTACTACATCTACATTCTTACGGGTCAAACGGGGGAATATGGGGTTCATTCACGTGCTTGTTTTTCACAAAATAAGTTTTTTTATTAAACTAAGATATAATTTATACCATAGTCTTTACTATTCAAGTATAGAGTACAATACGGAAGATATATTTCCCACGTTATCATATGTACACAATAATCCTGCCACGTTTTATACATTGGCGATACTAAACTTCATAATTTTTTTTTTTCAAAATGATTTTAACATTCTGGGTATCATAAAGTATACTATAGCCCTACCTCTTCTAGTTAATAACAGGATACCATTAATATCATATTTACGGTATCATGTTCTATACTACAGTTCCACCCGATTAAGTAGGCCTATATTATGTGACACCACATTTGTACATCATAATCTTTGATTGTATTGCATTATGATTTAAACTTTCAGATATCATTAAGTTACACTTCAGCCCTACCTATTATAGTATAGAACACAATAACAAAAATATATTCCGTACTCTTATTTAATTTTCTCAATAACAATATCTTGTGCTAAACAAACATGTGAATCTTCCCCATCCAAAACGCCCATACCCGCACTTGTACCATAAGAACTTACAGGTCGTATTTACTTCAGCACAGCCTTGTTGATGACTTCATCAATATCCCTACCATAACGTGATGCAAACGTATATAATTTTTTGTATTAGCAGACCTACTCTCACCAAAACATTTGCTTTTTTTCAATCATTTCATCAATTGCAAAACTAATCTATAGGAAAACAAACAAATTTCCATTACCTAATAAATTTTATGACTTACCTTACCAAAGAAAGTATTTCAAGTAACATCGCAAATCACACACAACATATCTGTCACCTAACAGCAAATAAAATGCACTTAAAAAACAACTGCAAATCACAAATAAAAGCCATAAAAAACCACTTACCTTTCTTTCAATTATGGCAATAATAGTTTAAAGTCAGTATAAATAATCACAACCTTGCTCTTTTTTTGTGACTAATACACTCATTACCACACACATAAATAAATTTCTTACTTCTTACTAAATACTTATTGTGTACTTATTTATTCACTTTATAAAGATACATATTACATTCCACTTATTACTTAACTCATATTTGTGACACAACCACAGTTTTCACTCCAAAACTCACACTATCATTTGTATTTATTTTCATGGTGCTATTTGTCTTTCATTGCTGTCAATATTACATTCAATATTTTTCTTCGTTCCTTCATTCAAGTTTATCATCATTGACTAATGACATGAGTTATACATTTCTCCTACTTTCTTTCCAACCAGTAGTATGTATGTTATCGAATAATATACTTAACCCAAAAAAATTGATTTTAGTAATGATGCAGCAGCATAAGCATTGCTATTCCGGGGAAAGGGTGGGGGGAAATGGAAAACAGTGGGACACATGTTCTTTAGTTCACCTGAAAAAGGGTGGTGTTATGAAATTCAGGCCTTGCTGAAAAAGAGCCGCTATTTGGGGAGTAATTCAAAACGCTTGTTTCCATTTCCTAACAGGTTTTCAGACCTGCCAACTCTCACGATTTTGGTGTGAGGCTCATGATTTTAAGGTCCATCTCACGCCCTCACGCCAAAATAGTGTTTCCTCACGATTTTTCGGGGCCTCAAGATTTTGTTTGTAAAAGTTACAAATGAAAGCTTACAGTAACGAGTTTCCATCAATACTCGAGTCACGTAAAGGAAGCAATTTTGCGTTTTGTAGCGTGTGCCGTGCTGATTTTTCTATCTCTCATAGTGGAAGAGGAGACATTGTGAAACATGTAGCTACAAAAAAACACAACTAACACGTGAAGTGTATTGCTTCCAATAAAAAAATTAATTTTGCTGTGAACAGTGATAATAGTGTTATACGAGCAGAATGTTATTTTACATATTTTTTAGTTGCGGCCTGCATGATCACTACATGACAGCGCTAAATTATGTTCAACTAAATTAAATCTGCAACCTATAATTTGTTGAAATAAATTTTGAAGCAGAGACCATGTAACATATGTACAGGCATGTCACTTAAATTTAAAGTTTCTTATTTGTTGTTTTTTATATCTAACCTGTATTTATGGGCCTAAAAATTTTTATCGAGGACCTCATGATTTTTTAAATTTGAATGTTGGCAGGTCTGGGTTTTTTTAATCATTTCCTAAGGGGGCTTTGGGATTCTCCTAGTAGTTAACCTGAGATTATCATTTTAAGTATTTGTTAGGTTATACTATTATACTACAAATAATGTGATATCTTAAAAATGTCGGTTGGATTTGGTTATACGAGGTATGGATATTAGATAACCGGACTGAAGTCATAACACTTTTTATTCATCGCTAATTACAGCAGAAGTTTTATTGCCTTCAATGTACTCTCCTTGGTAATCCCTACACTGCTCCATATGATGTTTCGATTTTTGGAAGCAGTTGGATGTCCTCTTCTGTCAGCTGGTGGAGAACCTCTGTTGCTTTTACTTGAACCGCTTCCACACTTTCAAATCTTGCCCCTTTCAGAGCTGAATTGACCTTGGGAAATAGAAAAAAGTCACAGGGGGCAAGGTCGGGTGAGTACAGTGGATGTTCCAACACGGTGATGCCGTATTTTGCGAGGAATGCTTTCACAGACAAGGCAAAATGGGCTGGTGCATTGTTTTGGTGAAGGATCCAGGACTTGGTCTTCCACAAATGGGGTCGTTACCTTCTCATACGCTTGCGTAGGGCCTTCAAAACCTCTATGTAGAACTGTTGATTGACCTTCTGACCCTCGGGCACCCAGTGAACTTAGATAATGTCACGAATGTCGAAAAAGAAAAATCATCATTGCTTTGAATTTGGATTTGCTCATCCTGGCTTTTTTTGCCTTGGCGAGCTTGGGCTCTTCCAATGAATGGATTGCCTCTTTGTTTCGGAATCGTAAGTAAAAAACTACGATTCATCACAAATAATTACCTTGTCTAACAAATCTGGATTAGTGGCGATGTTGTTAAGGACTCTGTCTTGATTCCTTTTGCTCGGGTGTAAGGAGTTTCTGCACTATTTTTGCGCAAACCTTCTGCATGTTAAATGATTCATGAAAAATCTGTCAAACACTTACTTTTTTGATTCCTGTCATTTCAGCAAGCCCTCGGATGCTCAGACAACAATCAGCCCGGATTAATTTACCAATTTGTTCAATGTTTTAGTCCGTTTTTGACGTTGAGGGCCGTTTTAGGTGCCGATCGTCTTCGGTCGTTTCACGCCCTTCTTTAAACTGTTTAAACCACTCAAAAACTTGTGTGCGGAATAAACATTAATTCCAGTAGACTTCTTTCAACATTGCTTCTGTGGGAGTTTTCTCTAGTTTAACCAGAAACTTGAGGTTATCCCGTTGCTCCGCCTGACCACTTGGCATTTTTCCGACGCATCACTAGTGCGTAGACTGCTGCAGTGAAACTGAGTGACCGACTGGCTTGTCTAGCGAGCTCAGGGTGGGGGAAGGACACAGTCATGTTCAAACATGTCGCGGCACGCTCGCAGTTTGCTGGTGGCAGCATCAGTCCGGTTATTTAATAGCCACACCTCGTATACTGCCATAAAAAAAAACTCTAAAATTAATCTATTCAGTTCCTTAATTATTTTATAATAATTCTGTGGGGGCGCATTATGATATTTCAAGAACTGTACATATAATTTGGTAACCGTTTTAACGTTATCATTCATCCATCAATAATTCATCTATCATTTGTCTTCCATCTATCATCACCCATCATCATTCATCATCCATCCAACAATCATCCATCAGTTATTCATCAGTAAAAAATTCATTTTTCAATAATTTATGTGTCTTTCATCAACAATTATCAATCAATATCCATTAAACATACATCATCCATCATCTATACATCATACATCCATTATCCAACCATTTTCCATCCATAATTCATCATTCAAAACCCATCATTCATTATTCATTCATCATCCATTAACCTCCCATTATTCTTCACCCATCCAGCATTCATCGACCTCCCATCATTCATCATTCACCCAGCATTCCTTTTCCAGCCATCATTCAAAATCATCCATCTTTCACCATCCATCATCCATTTGTCATTCATCATCCGTCCATAAATTATCTATAATTCTTTTGATTATCCATTCATCCATCAATCATTTATCATCTAACATACACCATCCATTATATCCAACATCCGTTTTAAATCCTTTAACTATCATCCATCCTTTTTTCTCCATCCATTTTCCATCCATCAGTCATCATCTATCAATATCATCTATCATTCATCCATCCTCCATTAATCATCCATGTTCTCATCTATCTAGTATTCATTATCCATCCAGCATGCATTATCCTTCTATCATTGATCATCCATCCATCAAACATACATCCATGATCCATCATTTTTATATTATTCTTCCACCAACCACCCAATATTCACCAATCAATCATCCATCATTAATCCATCATTCATAATCCAACATCATCCATGAGCCTTTTTAATTCATCATCCATCCTTTTTCCATTCATCATCAAAAATTAATCATTCATCATACCTCATTCATTACATTAACCATTGAACAATCATTCATTAGTCAACAAAATAAATCATTACCATCATCCACAATCATTCATCATCTAATATTTATCATCCTTCAATCATCCATCAACATTTATCATTATCTAGGCATCAACAATTTATCATACTTCATCCATCCATCATCCATCAACCTATCAACCATAATCCATTCATCCATCAATCATTCATTATCCAACCTTCATCAACCATCATAAATCACACATCCATGATCACCATCCCTTATTTATCATCCACTGTTTATCATCTCTCATTCATTACATTAATCATTCAACCATCATTCATAATGTATCAACCATCATCCATCTATCATTCATAATCAATTAATTATTATTCATCTTTCATAAATCATCATTTATCATCAGTCATCATCCATCGTTCATCATATATCTTTCATCATCCATCCATCATTATCATCCACATTAATTAGCAATCATTCAACCTCCATCCTTCATCATACTTCATCATCACGCCTACATGGGTCTGGCGCATGCATGCATGTAGAGACTATAATGTTTAGTATATCTGTTTGTAAGTTGTACCCACCTAAAATGTTCCCAAACTGTTGGTGGGCATGTTACAAATATAAATAAATAAATAAATCATCAACTGCTTCCAGTTTGTGGGCGCATAGTGAGTATTGTACAGCACTTATTTGCATTTTGATGGCAGCTTCCTGTTCCATGTCAAATCCCTCACACACCTGTAGATTGCATCCTCTTGTTGTCCTCATCTTACATTGTCCTTGTTTTTGCCCCTTCCCTCCAATATACTTCCTAGATGTTTGAAGGCTTAACCTTTTTCAACTCAACACCATCTAATTCAAACTTCTCCTTGCTTCATTTTTATTCCCAATCATGACCATCACTTAACTCTTTAGTGCTGAATCTCATACAACATTTCCTCACTTCCTCACTCCATGTTGTTAGTTGCTCTTGCACCTCACTTTTCTTTTATCCCCCCACAATCATATAGGTAATCAGCAAATAAAATGGCCTTTATCTTTCCGTCTCTAATCTTTTCATTTACTCTCTTCAACACTACAATGCAATAACCTGCTTCACTATATTGGCTTGTTTGAATGACTTCGTCATCCCTCTTCCAGTTCTCACACTGCTTCTGTTTTGTCTATACATATTACTCAGTCTAATCATTACCTCTTTTTTAATACCAGCTTCTTCCATAGCTTGCCAAACACACTATTGTACGCCATCTTCACATCCAGGAATATCATTACGAGATCTTTCCCTCGTTCATAACCTCTTTCCATCAGTTGTTGTATGGCAACAATCGGTTCATGGTAGACCTCCCCTCTCTAAGTCTATGCTGCTTCTCACGCCATTTTCCTGCCATGCCCTTCCTTATCTTCTTTTCCAAGATCTTATAAATTTTTTCACATAGACATTCTATAGTTCATTGTTGTGGTCATTTTAAAATTCAAATTATCGCATTTATGTCATAATTCAACTAAAGAACGATTCGAAGATAACGTCATTGACTGATAGTAATGAACCAACATATTTTACCATGCCTTGGATGATTGGTTAGGGCATTGGTAGAGCTCAAATTTCATCCACCTCTATGTATTAAGTTCTGGATCATTTCAGCAATAAATTATTCAAAATGGGTGAAAAACTGAATATATTCTTATAAAATATGTAGTTAAATACATAAAATTTCTCATTGGAACAATTTAGTAAAAAAAACTCTGTATGTGTGCATGCATGAGTGTGTGTTTTGTGTGTGTGTTTTGTGTGTGTGTTTTGTGTGTGTGTTTTGTGTGTGTGTGGGTGTATGTGGGTGTGTGGGTGGGGGGTGGGGTCGGGCAGGTGGGCGCACGCGTGCGTGTATAATACAACAATGTCTTTATGTAAAAATAATAAATACATTAGAATTTTCATAAAACTGAAGTAACTTACTTTAACATAGAGAGGTCAGAATTATTAATCTGTGAAATTTGAAATTTAATCATTAAAGTAATAATTTCTTTTTTTCCTTTTTAACTTAGCACTAAGTCCTTTTGCAGGCACTAGATTTAACACAGGAAAAAAAAAGTTTCCATAGATTAGCATGTGAATATGGAACTTTCTCACACTAGTGTTAGAATTCAGTACACAAAAATTTACTTTTTTCAACCACTTTAGTAGATAGCCCTCTTTGCTCGCTTACTGTGTGTGTGGCACTGGTAGGTACATATGTTTTGCTTAATTGTTTGCAAGCTACCTACTTCTCTTATTGAATTTTGAATTAACCTATTTCTTTTATTTGGGAGTATTTATCAAGTAGTCTACCTTATAACGCTTACTAACTCCTGCAAAATTAATCATTAAAAGTCTTCATGTTTTACTGAAGGTTTCATAATTAATAATTTTTTTTTTATTTCAGATGGAAGTGGATGATAAACTTTCTAAAGGTGAAGGTTTCAGACCATATTATATCACGAAAATTGAAGAACTTCAACTTATTGTTGCAGAAAAGAGTCAGAATTTACGCCGTCTTCAAGCTCAGAGAAATGAACTTAATGCAAAAGGTAAGAAAGGTTATTAAGAGAGTACTAATTCAAAAATTAATCTTTAGTCTTAAAAAGCAATATTACAGATACCTAGGTAGTAATTTTTCCTAGTGTAAAATTTTCGGAAACTCTTAAAGTGCTTTTGTTTGGAAGTGTACATATTTAAAATTGGGGCACACCATACACTAAAATATTATTATACCAAACGTACAGTAACTACAAAAAACTTTAACACTAACAGACTATATCATCATAATACTCATAACACATAATATCATTGCATTAGTGCCTTGGAATAAGCCTACAAAAAACATAATTGACTGTATGAAGTAAGTGAACATTTGCCATATCTCTTTGTCTCTTTGTTTGTCTTATACTTGCTCACCATCTTTAACAGTTCCCATTCTGTGAGCTATGGGATTAATGAAGCTGAAGAGTACATGTTATTTTAAGCTTGCAGCCACAAAAAGTGTGAGATGATCACAATTTGTCAATTAGGTTGTCCCATTCGTGCAGGAATTAACCCATTTGGAGAAGTTTCAGTTTCAACTCGCTACAGAAACAGGTATTACAGGGGAATACAGACTCCATGAGGCTGTAAGGACCTCTCTTGTGGTTCACATTCACAAACTGATGAAAAATTTTAAGATAAAACCAACTACAAGTCAACATATTGCATTTCCAAATATTTAAATGCAGTTATACCCTCTTAAGAAAATCCCACTTATGAAAATTTCCTTCATAATAAGTTGCTGCTAGTATAACTGTGAAGAGCAGTGTATTGGGATGTTTCATTAAGTATGTAATTAATTTTGGTAGCACTGTGTCGGTAAGAATTTCAGAAGGAAACATCTCTGGTGGTTCGTCAACAATGCATCAAACCGCACACGTGATAGAACATTACGTTATACTGTTGTGTCTGCGGAGTCGCAGAAGTCACTTAAAGGCACCAATTGCAGGAAACGTCACTGAAACTAGTTGCCTTCAGTCTGTACTTAATTAAATATGAAAAATGGTTTGGATGTTGATGTGAAGTTCCAATAAGAGCAAAATTATTTCTCAGCTCTAGTTTTTTTGGTAGGTAGGCAGGGAAATTAAAAAAAAATGATGATCTGTGTAAGCAGGCGGTGGGGTCGGGAGTGTTACTAGCGAGGGTTACTAGCGAGTGTCGCATGCTGCGTGTGGTGTGCAGTGCGCATGCTGCGCGAGGAGCTGCAGCTGCTGCAGGAGCAGGGCTCCTACGTGGGCGAGGTGGTCAAGCCCATGGACAAGAAGAAGGTGCTGGTGAAGGTCCACCCCGAGGGCAAGTTCGTGGTCGACCTCGACAAGAACATAGACATCAACGACGTGACCGCCAACTCGCGCGTGGCGCTGCGCAACGAGAGCTACACCCTCCACAAGATCCTGCCCAACAAGGTGCGTGCACTTCTTGCCTCTCTCTCTCGCTTTGCCACGCTCACACGTGAGCTACGTTGACTGGGAGCCGGAAACATTAACATTGCTAGAAACGTGAATCTGTAGTCATTACAGTAATTCTTATTAAAAATTGTAAGTAGCCGGTGCAATGTATATTAGAGACCACATAAAATATAACGTGTTTATAAAAAAGTTGTTTAGCACAGAACTGTTTTTTCAACATTCACTGCACACTAAATGCCGTGATCCGTTGTCAGTTGTCCGCTTTTCACACTGAAACTAAGATCTTGGCTATTTTCACGTATTCCGATTGTACCCGAAGCCACACAGCCGGACCGGGGAACCGGACTACTGCTCTGATTCCCTTGTGCCAACAGTAAACACGTGAGCACTATGAATTAATGTGGTGTTTAAAACTGGCATTTTATAAAAAACGTAGACTTTATGACAACTTATTACAAAAAAAAATCTTAATAGATCCTCAATACATGAAATTTATTGTTGAAAGTTAAAAAAAATATATATAAGTATGTCTTTCACTACTCGCCAGTGATGTGTTAACATCTAACCTCAGTAACGAGCGTATTCATGTGTTCTCATGTTGCACATAAACTTATAATGTGAAACTCAGAACCAAATGTAATGTAAAATTCTTTAAAACAATGCTGAGCATGATAAATATATTAAAAGTTTGCATTTTAAGGTAAAACTTTATGGTAGTGAAACTATCCTATAATACATTTTGTAAACTTGAAAAGTCATAACAAAATATCATAGGAACTTTAAAAATACCTATGATTTATTAGTCAGGAAAATTGTTTTGGGACATACATGGCATTCAAGATATTTAACATATTTTTGGTACTCTAAAGCATTACGAATATGGCACTTTCTTTGAAGTATTTTCAAACTGAAAGTTGCTGTCCAATAGATCCCGGATTTGGACTTAATTTTCGACAAGGAATTATATTAAATACTGCCCATCTGGTAAAAATTCACTAAAAATTTTTATGCTAAAGTGTTAAATCTGAAAAATTTTAAAACATATTACATTAAATATATGTTTGTGTATTTGTTTTTGCTGAAACGACGGAAATCCGTCTGTAAATATTTTTTACATCAAACGTTAACCTAATTGAGTTGATTCAACGTAAATGTTATATAATATTTTATTATAATATTTTATTTTAATATTAAATAGTAAAAAAATATTTTTTTTCTATGAGATATGAGCCACAGACCTCATGCTCATGAAGCACACACCTTACTACCATGCTACCAAGACTGTTGGGAGTTAATAACGAGAATATGTATTATAATCATTATAAAGCCAGTTATATTTTGCTAAGGTGATATATTTGAAAGCAACGTCTTTTCCCCCCAAAAAGCAACACCAAGTGAGCCGCGGGAAGTTCATGGAAACTCGTGGGTGACGTGCTGGTGCGCCCGGTGTGGCAGGTGGACCCGCTGGTGTCGCTCATGATGGTGGAGAAGGTGCCGGACAGCACCTACGAGATGGTGGGCGGCCTCGACAAGCAGATCAAGGAGATCAAGGAGGTGATCGAGCTGCCCGTCAAGCACCCGGAGCTGTTCGACGCCCTCGGCATCGCCCAGCCCAAGGGCGTGCTGCTGTACGGCCCGCCGGGCACAGGTCCGTGCCTGCCTCTCTGCTCCAGGGCTGCCGGAGAGTCCTCCTGTTCTTAGAGGACTTTCTGTTGTAGATGTTTGTGCATTCATTGGCGAGTTGGAACTTCATATTATATCATGAACTATAAAGATCATGTAGTACTAACTTAGCACGATACACGAGGAACCTGATTTTGCGAGTACATTTTCTGGAACTGTTGAAAAATCAGAAGTTTTGACACCGAAATGTAAATAATCAGGAAGAAATTTTAAAAAAATCACAATGAAAGCTTATAAAAATAGGTTATTTTTTAAATGCACTGCGTTTATTTTACGTGGGGTTTAATACTCTCGGTTATGTTCCAGTTTTTTTTAAAATTTGGCGGTGGTAGCTTCTGTGATGTAAGTGGGAACTCATCCGGCTGGACGGACTGGCAGCAGAGCATCGTGACATTGTACGGCTTATAGTCCATTACTAAGAAATCTGTGCACAGTGGTAGAATATACTATGCTTAATAACATGAACATGACAGTGACATACAGCAGTCTATTGTAATGCTTCTCATTTACGTCATTAAATTGTTAGATGCTCCCGTGGACCACTTAGTTGGTTTCAAGTACTTTCCTGTTCTAGAGTCTTCCTGGGGGGCATGCGGAGTAGCGTAATTGAAGTGTGGGCGGCTTGTCACAACCTGTGTTTTATCTCCCAGTTGTGTGCCCTAGTTACAAAAGATGTAATTTTAAATTTTTGCTTGTTACACAGAGTGTCATGAGTACTGACAAAAAAAAATGAACATGACAACTCACAGAAAACAAGACAAACTCAACTTATGTCAAAAGTTTTAAAAAAGTAATACAGAACAGATGGATACAGTGGACTAACAATGACAAAACAGTTTCAACAAGAACACTTAAAAAGACAAAAAAACTTGGACAATACAGCTACAAACAGGCAAACCTGTTGGATCATGTAGACAACACGACGACAACACAGAGACGCACAGCTGATCTCGGTGATGTGACAGAACAGATATTATAGACACCACAACCACAACGGTAGCAACTGTTTTGTTTTAGAAAGTCTACTGTGTTTTACTGTGCTGTTGTTGTAGCATCCAGAATATCTGTTTAGTCATATCACTAGGTTAATGTATGCTTCTCTGTGTTGTTTTGTTACCAGATTATCTGTTTAGTATACAGTAGAACCCTATTATAATATTCCTGCTTATGGCACATTTTTATAGTCCCAAAAGTTTCCCCATAAGGACAGTGTATTTATTTCCTGCATATAAAATTTCATGAATAGTTCATTTCCTGCTTAAAAGGTTTGCTTTTTAATCTTCAATAAATGCAAAAAAGGTTTTAAGAACCTAACTATTCCAACATTATCCTATCTGTGAAGTTTTTGTTTACAATCATTGCTGCACCATAGTTGTAGATTGTTCAAATAGGATTGTATACAAAAACAAACTGCTAAAACACTAGTGCTACATGTTAGTGCTAGCTAACACTGTGTATTCAATACATTGAAGATACATTATGTTCGCAGTCGTGTCTGTTGGCACCTTTGTCTGGAAGGGGGAAAAAATTACAAATCCTTCCATCCTTGCCATTCTAGTGTGTTGTCAGATGTACGTTCATAGTCCTACAATGTTTTAGTTTGCCAACAATTTTGCAATGAGAAGAATAAAAAACAAAATGTTTTCTATTGCTGATAAAGAGTTTAATTTATTTCATAGTCATCATCACAAATCGTAAATCATTTTACAGAAATGTGGCCGCTAGAAGCACGATGAACTAGAAAAATTGTTGGCTTGGTTAAGCAAATTTGAGTATCCAGTGTATCCATCAGTGGTTTTAAGTGGGCGTGTGTGTGTGTTTCCAGGCAAGACGCTGCTGGCCCGCGCCGTGGCGCACCACACGGAGTGCACCTTCATCAGAGTGTCCGGCTCGGAGCTCGTCCAGAAGTTCATAGGCGAGGGCTCCCGCATGGTGCGAGAGCTGTTCGTCATGGCCCGGTAGGTTCGCAGCCTCCAGCCTTGCAGCTTGTGCCGTGTCACTTGTCTCTGTGTTGACAGTTCTACGCATCCTTCTGCTGGAGTTCTAACAACAGTGTTTGTAAAGTAAACAAGCATCATGTGTTGCTTTCAAGTAACAACTGGGACACTTTAGAGCTGTCAAGTTTGATTCTAGTGACACGACACAGACTGTACCATGAATTTATCGAGGTTATCGTTAATTGTAACAGACATTGTGAAACATCGACAAAATCAGTCTCTCTGTTCCTGATGCCGGGAACACGTTCCAGTTCCCGAAACATTGCAACTGTTTTGGCATAGGAAACCTGTGTTCGTTGATGTTGTCAGCATTGTGTTGTCCACAATGTCTTTTTATCTTCATCGTTTTGTTCGTATATTTCCTGCATTGTCCAGGTTTTCTTTTCTGTCTGCATGTACTGTTATTATTAAAACTGTCTTGTCTTTGTTAGCCCACTGTGTTCTTCTGTGCTGTTATTTTTTTTTTCATGACAAAATTCCTTCCACGGAATTAATGTGCTGTCTGATATTTAAGTTTGATTGTGTTTGTCTGTGCTTATGTCGTTTTGTCCATAAAACCTGTTTAGGTTCATCGTTGGGTTTATCTGTTTGACATAGCTGATTTAGACTTGTTCTCTGTGGGTTTATATTTTCATTTTTTTTCCCCCTTAATTGGTGTTGTTGAACGTTTTCCATTACAAACAGTGCCTAACTGCAATGGTGTATGTCCATGAAATTGTATTAAATCAAAATTCCCCATTGCTTAGATCATTTAAAGAATATATCAAGGCTCCACATTAAGGGGCCTCCCTAGTAAAAATGTTTAGCGCGGTGGGCCACTGGCCACGTGCTACGGCCAGTGGTTGGGCGGGGCGATATACCTGAGCCTGTCGCCTGCGCCGTGGTGGAGGGGGAAGAGGGCGTTTCAGCGAGGGGGGCGGAATAATGGGAGGGTTGTCATTGTGTGGAGTCCATTTACTGCTCATACCTGCGTTATCTGCGAACAAGATCGTGGCAAGAAAGGTGACTGTTTTTCCCTTTCGCTACATTCAACCAAAAGGATAATGTTCTCGCATTGCCTTGCTTGCTTCCTGACAGTGTTTATCATCTTGAAACATTAAATTACTGTTGCGATCCAGTCCATATCCATGAAATGCAAACAATCGTCAATTCTGTTTAAAACGTGTATTTTTATTTTTTAATTAACGTTCTACATAATTAAGAGATTTACATACATTACAAAAAATGCTGTCACCAACAATCGATGTGTTAGCTTGTGTTTTCAGAAAAAAAATTGTAAAAATTATATAATTAAAAAAATTTCCAACATTATACTTTCTAACTGACATTTGTGTGATGAATGGTTTTGCACGAACTGTTACGCTTTCATTCATAAAAGTCTTCCGCACCGCGACGAGAAATCACGTCCTACTAATAGATTGAGTAATAAAACTGGGAATAAAATGATGAAAATAATATTAAATATTTTTACTCTTAGACACAAATCAACTTTATAAATCGCAATAACGACAAAGAAATTTTTAACTTACTTCCTGAAGAGAAAGTGCATGTCAAACTAACTTTAAAATTCTGTAAAGAAAAAAAATGTCAGGAACAAACAAGTGTTCCCACCAACGTCACATCGTCAACTTTGTATTCTAGGGTTCACGTCGTATTTAGTTACACTAAATATTACTGCATATTATTATTTTCTGGCACTTATTACATGTTTAGCATTTTATTTTTGCATATTTTTAATGACTTTAACGTTGCATAATATAATGAATAAGTATACACGAATGAACTGGAATCCCGTTCCGAGTTACATACAGACTGTTCACTACGAGCAGTGTAAATTTCTTAGCTGTTGCAACAGCGGCCTACAGGTGGATTCAGACTGCAGGCTGTCAGTCACGCTGAATCCACCTGAGTTCAGATTTTATCGAAGACAAGTGCGGGTGGTATGGAAGAACTCTGTGTGCACTGACTGTTGTGCTCAAGGTATCAGTGAAATGTATAGCTGGAATCACAGGCGAAAATCTGTAGGATTCCCATGATTCCCGCGGGATAACGTGAAGATTTTGCAAATGCAAGCGGGCCCCCTCAGACGGACTTTTTTATTTCAGGGAGGTTTGGGCCACCCTGAGATTCTACCCTCCTCCCGGAATCTACACATGCAGCTGGAATTAATTTTTAGCCAAGTACGTCATTTGGTGCTGTATTTAGGCTGTCAAAGAAGATACGAAATATGGCTGCTTTGATGATTGACGATAACTCCTTTTTATTGTGAAATAGTAGTCTACCCATCTACAAAGAAATCCCTAAATATACCACCACTACTGTTGGGAATTTTCTATACAAACTATCAAAATAATTTTGGTTTCGTCACTGTCACTAGCTGTTATTGTATCATACGAAAACATGTATGTTTTGTGTATTAATTTACGGTATTAATCACTGTCAAAAAAAAATATTTTTCGATAATAAGAGTGTAAGCAAGGTAGAATACAATGGCTAATTTTTAAATAAAAAAGGAATAAAGTATTTTTTGCTTGCAGTAGTTCAAATTTTTGAATTAATTTAGTTGTTTGTTTAAAAAAACCTTCTAAAATCAAAGAAACTACCTACTTCCTAAATAGATAAATAGTGCTTTAAGATCACACGCTTTCTTAAAATTATTTAAACGCCAACATTTCAAATGTAGATTTCACATAATGATAAAATCTTATCTATTTTCATGGTCACGCCTAATGGAAATAATACACAACAATTCGTCATATGTTTTTTATGCTTTTAACAACTACTCTACACATGAGCAAATTTCAATATACATAAAACTGAGGAACTGCATTACATTTTTAATCTGTGTACGACACTTACATAAATTGAAGCATAAAATAACATTTTTATTTTTTAATTAATAAGTATTTCATCAACGTGAGCTTTACTTTCATCTCAATGAAGCCACTCTACAGGGAGTAAGTGCACATGTATTCAGTCATAACAACAGACCCTCCGGATCACAGAGTAAACGAATGAATGGAATTCATAACATTACGCAGGGTTTTAAGACATATTTTCCCTTCTACTCAATCGCAACATCTCACTAGCGCGTATAATGGTTTCAGTAAACATAACATAAAAAATATTCGCCCCATGTACAGTAGAGAAAACTAAAATGTTTGGAATACTGTAAACTAATTGTATTGTCATTTCTGTAGTCGCTCGAAGCGGCAAACTATATATCTTTGTTCAATAAAACGAAATATTAAAACAAACAAACAATAACATTACGTTCAGACAATTCGTTACGTGAAGTGAATGTAATAAAATACACAAGACAGTTACACACACCATTACCAAAACACAATCCCATAAAAATCATATAATATTACATGTCGACTTAAAATTATTATTATTCACCATTATAATTTCTTGCGGGTAGCCAGCAGCAAAGGGACACAATTTTTATTCATTTAATTAACTTTGACAAAATTTGTAAAACCTGGCATGAGCAAAGTAAGCTAATTCACAATTTTATTTTGCGTCAAAATATTAAACATCAACTAGTAATGAATTAAGAGTATGCTTCGCTTGGTAGAACACCGAATATAGTCATCTCCAGGTATTAAACTGAATTTTGGAAGAGGGACTCAAGTTTCTGAAGAAGTTGTTGACTTTCCTGATGATCCATCGACAGATCGTAAACGGTCTCATCGTCGGGATGTCGAGCTTGGGACCTTTTTCTTCACCATAGACCCGTGGTCTGTTCTACCATTCGCACAGCTATCCCAACCTATACAAATAGCCGAGTGCTACTTCTCCCGTTGCTTCTATCATGGAGCTCGCCCGCAGTCGTACTTCCCTATCCAGCCTGCGTAATACACGCGTCCTACCTGCTAGCCGCCAAGAACGCGTCCATTTGTGAAAAAGCCTCACCCGCCAACAATACGAACTGATTAATTATTATAATATGCAAAACATAAAAACATTATATATGCGATAAAACAAAATTTTCTGCTGTCATAAGCCGAAGAAAAAGAATCAATTTGAAATATAACATAGACAGATAAATAGAAAATAGAGTTATCGATACTAATCTATATATATATATATATATATATATATATATATATATATATATATATATATATATATATATATATATATATAACTCGAAGGTGACTGACTGACATAGTGATCTATCAACGCACAGCCCAAACCACTCGACGGATCGGGATGGAATTTGGCATGCAGGTAGATGTTATGACGTAGGCATCCGCTAAGAAAGGATTTTAATTCTACCCCCAAGGGGATAAAATACCACTCACTGACTCACTCATCACGAGATCTCTAAAACTATACACCCGATTGACTTGAAATTTAGCATAGTTACTCATTTTGTGATGTAGACGCTCACTAAGAACGGAGTCTGCGGAAATCCGATCCCAAGGGGAGTTTCGGGGGCGTAATATATCAAAATTTCCAGTTTTTGGTAGGAAATCACCATGGCAACGGCTGTTGCTTTGTTGATGCTTCATTAGTCTCTATGGCAACGACTATTTCATTGTTAGTGCAGTCCTCATCACCGTTGAAATTTTGGCGGGTACTTAAAATTTTCAAAAATTGCCCTTTTTTTCAAGTATATATATTTTACAGACTTGAAACTTCATGGTAATGTACCTTATGTTACGCAGGATGACATTATCCGAAAATTAGATCCCATGGGTGGTTAAAACCAGGCAACAGTGGGTACTTTGTCTGCATGAGAACAGGATTTTGCATTGTTCATGCCTTCTGCATCTCCATGGCAACGGGCATCGCGCGGCAATGGCGTACCCACAAGGAGGGGCATGTATAATGAGCGGCGCAAGAGTGATCTGCCTGTAGACTGCCGTAGCGAAGTACGGGTACATTAGTTGTACGTTGCGTGCACGAGTCGGGAAACCATCGGTGCTATTCATTTTCTCTCCGGTACATTATACAGCATTGTAATAAATTTTCACTGAATTTTTTTTTATTTACCATTACTGTAAATGGGAGATGTGGCTTAATTTTTTTTCCATTAGTATAGCCGTGCGAAGCCGGGTCGGGCAGCTAGTGTTTTAATAAACAGAATAATATATGTCGTATTACACTAAATACGCGTTCTTACTGACAACCGAATTTAAAAATAATATAAATTACTTTTTTTCTTTTTCAACCATAACCGCATAGAAGAAACAATACTTTTGATACAATTTTTTGCATAATTATACGATAGGATTAAAAGTACATTGTACGTAATAAGTATTTGCTTATAGGAATTAATGCTGCAGAATATACGACTAGATTCAAATGCATAGAATTTAATATATTGTAAAATTTATTTGGCAATATGCATGTAACAAAAGATTGAATTTGTAATGAATTATCTGTTTTTAACTACAAATATAATTTTATCATATCTCACTTTCATTCAAACTTAAGAGTGTCATTATTAACAACAAAATAGCCACAACTTCACATAAAAATATTTTAACATGATACTTATATTGTATAACTTTTGATAAAATTAAATGTTAAGAGGTTCATTTAAGTTTGTAAGGAAACATAAATATAACGTTCAAAATAAATAACAAAAATTTTGTGTAGTTAGGAGCTCCGCGTCATGCAAATAAAGGAAAGTTAAACTTTTCAGTATACGGCTGCAATAATTATAGAGGAAAATGTTATTTATTCATAACTTTTAATTCCCGTTTGGAGAAAATAAATCGAAAAGTGCTATACCGAAAGTATAAAGTTGAAGTTCAATATCGCTTGTCAAGTAATTTCAAGAACAAAATTTAAAAAAAAAGAAAATTTGTTTTCTTGAAACTACTTTTTTTCAGAAAAGTATACATACATACAATATTATTTAAAATAAAAATAAAAATTTTTAGTCCTTGAGTATAAATTTACTGAAATATTTTTTTAGTTAGTTAATTTTTTCATGCGAAGAAATATTTAATTGTTGAAATCACGAGAACATTATTTATTACATTTATGTATTCCAAAAGCTTATGTTAAAGATCGACTATATGCTATTCAATTTGCCCAAAAGTTTTACTGCAATAGGAGAGCATTACAAAAACACAATTTAAATAATGTAGGTATTATCACAATAAGTTATGTTCATAAACTATATTAATGGGAAACAAATATTTATCATTTAATGATATGCAACTTTTTTCCTTTGAGGTAAAAATTGAGGTACAGTAAACTCCCGGTATACCGCGCCCCGATAGATCGCGGAATCGGGTATATCGCGGGTCAAACCATGTCCCCCAATCAGAAATGAATAATAATAATAATAACACAGTAAAACCTCGTTAATTCGTGATGGTCGGGACCGAGATAATCACGGATTACCGAATTTCACGGACTAGGGATTAAAAGCCCGGAAGGTCTTGTCAAGCTTCTCAGACACCAGCGTGCAGCTGGGTTAAGGCCAAGGTCATGTGACGTAACATCTCCCGAGGCTTACTGCGCCTTGGCAGCAGATGGATAAAAAATAGTAAACTCTCCATTATTCGTGTTAATTGGGACCCGCCGATGCCCGGATGATTAAAATCCTGTAAAAAAAAATAGTAATAAACCCGGATAATCCGTTCACGGTAAAGGCCATCTTCGAATTAGTCTCGGCTTAAAAAAATACGGCACTGCCTAGCCATTAGTTCATGGTCATTTACAACAGCCGAAGAGAGAAAGATAAGATCGTGCTGAACTTGCACACATAAATTTTGGGTACCCCCCCTCCCCTTACTCATCCCACTTCGTCCAGCCGAATGCCAGCCAGACACGTCACTCGCCAGGCGCCTGCCGTGCGTGCGTTGGCGGGTGGAAACAAACAAAGGGAGAAGGGAAGCAGAAGTAGGACATCCCCCTCAAGTTTAAAGAGTGACAAATGTGACAGTTGAAAGGGGGACGACACAAAGGGTCGGTACAAACAGCGTTGCAGAGTTTGGCGAAGGCTTGCAGTGTTTGCCGGCCGCCGGCCCGCGTGACGTTAATTTTAAGCGCTGACAATTTTTACTTCTCTTTTTTTTCTGCACTTTTAAATCGTCCCGGATTATCCGATTCCCGAATTAGCGCGTCACGGATTAACGAGGTTCTACTGTAATAATAATGGAATAAATGGTTGACAGCCGATTAGGATAATTTTGCGTTGTAACTCACAAACTAAGCATCGGGCAGAAAAAAGCCTAGGCGTAGAAAATGTCCGCAGTGAAATTCTAAGCAAGATATCTCCGTACATTCTTCCTCTATCTTGTAGTGTTTTCAAATTATGGTCCAATCCAGCCCAGTGTTATTTTCTGAAACACTAGTTCTTAACATTTTTTTAACCCACAAATAAAGCATCGGACAGGGGACGCGCTGGGAGGGGAGAGGCGAGCCGAGAATATGCGACCAAGACACCCGGGTAGACGGGAGGAGTGGAATATAAGTGCCAGTGATGAGAGGGGCGATTAAGCCGAAAGGGGGGAAGTCTGGTGACCTTGAGTAGTTCACTCATTTCCGTCTGCACACTTCTCGTGTTCACGTGTGTTGACAAGCGGAGACACATAAATGTTTTGTTACAACTTGAACCTACAGACGTAATATTATTCGTTGTATTATACATGTTCATCTTTTTACTTTGGTATAATGTTTTAACATTAAATAGTAAAGTAAATCAGCTAGCGTATTTTTAATCTTTGCCGAGGAATTCCCAGTGGTCCAATACTTACGTGAACCATACTGTACCACTTTTGCCGTGAGGTAGTAAACAAGCCCCGGAAATGTTTATGTGTAGCGGCCTCCCGACCTTTAACCAGAGGCTGGGGAATATAACACTTGCCGATCCGAGCCACACACACTCAGCAACTCGACACAGCGTTTGATGGAATAAGTAAAGATAACGTTTAACAGACTTTTTAATACGGCGCCACTGATTGTGCTAAAATTATTTTGGCGCAATTTTTGTATCCCACATGTGACCATTTATAATTTACTGTAAGCATGGATAACAAAGTTTAACCACTTTACACGATAGACGATTCTTTATTTTATATTGTACGAATGCTAGAATCGTTTTTCACGTATCTGCTGCATACTTCTGCAAAAGACACGCTATCTGTAAGTACGTAAATCTAGAATTTTTATTTTGTCAATCAAACTCTGTACTTTGCGATTCATATTCGTTTTAAAGTATTACTATGGCCTTTCTATTTAGAAGACTTTGACCACAGAATCGTGTGTAACCGCACACACTGCACTTACTTTGTTACAGACACTGACGAAGCAGATACTGTGGCTAACACCACGAGACTGGCAGCAGCAGCTTGTGTGCCGCACATGTGTATGGCGGCGTGTGGCGCGCTCGTAGGCCGTGCGACAAACTGTGCGCCGCATGCGGAAAAAAAAAATTCAACATTTAATATTTATCTTTAAAATTTATTATTTTTATTTTTTCACCCGCGTTTAGTGAAAACTGCGGATGCAAAGTCCGCACAAAGGCGGGCCGTCTATACTGTGCGTGCTTGCCGACCTATTAGAACACAGGCGGTGTTTTATGCCTTTTGACCTTGGTCACATGGAAACATCGCGGTTATGAAACAACGCGGGTAAAAGTTATGTCCCCCGACAACCGCGTTAAATAGGGAGTGTACTGTATATTTAATGTAATAAGTAAATCATCTCATAAAATTTACTGAAACTAATATTCTTCATTGTCCGTCATATTATGATTCCAAACAGTTTAAATCAACTGAAACATGAAATAAAATAGTAAGGTTAACCATGAGGTGTGGAAGAAATTAGAGATTGCTTTGTAAAATGTTTTAAAATTTTCTCATGAAATATTGTGATTATTATGTTCGTACATAATGTAAAAAAAATTAAATACATGAAATTCAACACATACTTTGTATTGCAAGTTATTAAACATATATTTTAAAAACACATGTGCGTATCTAAGTCGAATTGTTATGTAATACATGATGAACATTACTGATACAACTTCCCTTCCAAATAACTTTCACCCAAAGATGAGGCTTAGGACTAATTATACACACTGGTCGCACGAGGAGCTGAAATAAGTCATATAAGAAAGCCGGCCGGAGTAATTCTTTTCAAGCCAAAGCTAAAAGTAATGGATGTTGTTTGTCTAAAGCAGGCAGTGAAATGACATACAAGTTTACAGAATAGCCATATAAGATCTTTGACGCTTCTTATCCCGTCAGTGGACTGTACGCGAAGAACCAACTGCATCATGGCCCGCCGCCAGTTTTATACTTACGTATGAATACACTTGTAAACGTTGGTTTGTATACTTATGTATGTTGCCGACATCGATAGGTATTCTTTGGCAGCTCGATGTGGATTCATTCAAACACGTTTGCGCTAAACACGACATATTTTTACATAAGAGTGACATCGCGCACTGAAAAAAGTTGCAGGTCTGTAACGCAAAAGTGATACGAATATTACATAGTTCGAACATTTTCTGGAGCACGACATTCACTTTGGGTAATGCTAAGCTACTTGATAGGTACACTTTACCCGCTTTAAAAGTGATAACTTAAAAAAAAAAAGTGTACATGAAAGCAGACTCAGCCATATGTTTATTGCTGTTGTATTTGTCATAAACCTACCCTACGTTCAATACGGCCTGTAAGTAGAACCCATGTTTTTTTTACGACTTGTGTGCAAGCTGTGGTTGTACAGCGAATTTATATTCTTAGTTAACTAACGTCTATCATAACATATTTGGAATAAGGCTACCTTAATTTTTTTCTAGATTGCTCTCTATATATATATATATATATATATATATATATATATATATATATATATATATATATATATATATATATATATATATATATATATATACACACACACACACATACATATACATATATATATACACACACACATATATATATATATATACACACATATATATATATCAGTATTACTTCAACGGAAATACAGTAAACTCCCGGTATACCGCGCCCCGATAGATCGCGGAATCGGGTATATCGCGGGTCAAACCATGTCCCCCAATCAGAAATGAATAATAATAATAATAATAACACAGTAGAACCTCGTTAATTCGTGATGGACAGGACCGAGATAATCACGGATTACCGAATTTCACGGACTAGCGATTAAAAGCCCGGAAGGTCTTGTCAAGCTTCTCAGGCACCGGCGTGCAGCTGGGTTAAGGCCAAGTGACGTAACATCTACCGAGGCTTACTGCACCTTGGCAGCAGATGAATAAAAAATAGTAAACTCTCCATTATTCGTGTTAATTGGGACCCGCCAATGCCCGGATAATTAAAATCCTGTAAAAAAAAGTAATAAACCCGGATAATCCGTTCACGGTTAGGGCCGCCTTCGAATTAGTCTCGGCTTAAAAAAATACGGCACTGCCTAGCCATTAGTTCATGGTCATTTACAACAGCCGAAGAGAGAAAGATAAGATCGTGCTGAACTTGCACACATAAATTTTGGGTAGCCCCACCCCCTCGTTCTCGTTCATCACACTTCGTCCAGCCGAATGCCAGCCAGACACGTCACTCGCCAGGCGCCTGCCACGCACGGGTGGAAACAAACAAAGGGAGACTGGAAGCAGAAGTCAGGACATCCCCCTCAAGTTTAAAGAGTGACAAATGTGACAGCTGAAAGGGGGACGACACAAAGGGTCGGTACAAACAGCGTTGCAGAGTTTGGCGGCCCATGCGAAGGCTTGCAGTGTTTGCCGGCCGCTGGCCCGCGTGACGTTAATTTTAAGCGCTGACAATTTTTACTTCTCTTTTTTTTTCTGCACTTTTAAATCGTCCCGGATTATCCGATTCCCGAATTAGCGCGTCACGGATTAACGAGGTTCTACTGTAATAATAATGGAATAAATGGTTGACAGCCGATTAGGATAATTTTGCGTTGTAACTCACAAACTAAGCATCGGGCAGAAAAAAGCCTAGGCGTAGAAAATGTCCGCAGTGAAATTCTAAACAAGATATCTCCGTACATTATTCCTCTATCTTGTAGTGTTTTCAAATTATGGTCCAATCCAGCCCAGTGTTATTTTCTGAAACACTAGTTCGTAACATTTTTTTTAACCCACAAAGCATCGGACAGGGGACCCGATAAAGCCCACCGTCCAGCGACATTATCCAGCGTGACTCGGCTGGGGATTGATTTTGGATAGGCTTGGTTGACGGCAAGTGCTGGGAGGGGAGAGGCGAGCCGAGAATATGCGACCAAGACACCCGGGTAGACGGGAGGAGTGGAATATAAGCGCCAGTGATGAGAGGGGCGATTAAGCCGAAAGGGGGGAAGTCTGGTGACCTTGAGTAGTTCACTCATTTCCGTCGGCACACTTATCGTGTTCACGTGTGTTGACAAGCGGAGACACATAAATGTTTTGTTACAACTTGAACCTACAGACGTAATATTATTCGTTGTATTATACACGTTCATCTTTTTACTTTGGTATGTTTTAACATTAAATAGTAAAGTAAATCAGCTAGCGTATTTTTAATCTTTGCCGAGAAATTCCCAGTGGTCCAATACTTACGTGAACCATACTGTACCACTTTTGCCGTGAGGTAGTAAAAAGCCCCGGAAATGTTTGTGTGTAGCGGCCTCCCGACCTTTAACCAGAGGCTGGGGAATATAACACTTGCCGATCCGAGCCACACACACTCAGCAACTCGACACAGCGTTTGATGGAATAAGTAAAGACAACGTTTAACAGACTTTTTAATACGGCGCCACTGATTGCGCTAAGATTATTTTGGCGCAATTTTTGTATCCCACATGTGACCATTTATAATTTACTGTAAGCATGGATAACAAAGTTTAACCACTTTACACGATAGACGATTCTTTATTTTATATTGTACGAATGCTAGAATCGTTTTTCACGTATCTGCTGCATACTTCTGCAAAAGACACGCTATCTGTAATTACGTAAATCTAGAATTTTTATTTTGTCAATCAAACTCGGTACTTTGCGATTCATATTCGGTTTGAAGTATTACTATGGCCTTTCTATTTAGAAGACTTTGACCACAGAATCGTGTGTAACCGCACACACTGCACTTACTTTGTTACGGACACTCAGACGAAGCAGGTACTGTGGCTGACACCACGAGACTGGCAGCAGCTTGTGTGCCGCACGTGTGTATGGCGGCGTGTGGTGCGCTCGTAGGCCGTGCGACAAACTGTGTGCGGCATGCGGAAAAATAAAAAATAAAATTCAACATTTAATATTTATCTTTAAAATTTATTATTTTTATTTTTTCACCCGCGTTTAGTGAAAACTGCGGATGCAAAGTCCGCACAAAGGCGGGCCGTCTATACTGTGCGTGCTTGCCGACCTATTAGAACACAGGCGGTGTTTTATGCCTTTTGACCTTGGTCACATCGAAACATCGCGGTTATGTAACAACGCGGGTAAAAGTTATGTCCCCCGACAACCGCGTTAAATAGGGAGTGTACTGTATCTGGTAATAAAAATAAATGAAAAAAAGCATGAAAGATTAAGGATTATTTTTTTTCAACAACAAATAATTTATGGTTTAACTGCTTTGTGTACTATATAAAAACAGAACAAGATTTCAAAATTTCACATTTTCTTTGATTATCCGTTATAGTTATGTTTTGTTTTAACTCATAAATATTCAAGTTGATTGCCAATGTCACGAATGTACAATAATTTATTTCACACCGCTCCGGGTTGCAGGTAAGGTAACAGGCGTGCAATTTGATCAGAAACGCGTTCTACTTATTCAGGCCCTTTAATTGGGCGTGACGGACTATGTGCCAAATATGTAACAATTATAAGTAGGTGAAGTATTAAAAAAAAAAACTTGAATGCAAAATAATGCATCTAACAAAAATAATTTGCAAGGTTCTTTCGTGGATGTTGTAATGTGTGGGCAATATTTACTTAATTTTGGTTTTTGGATAAATTAATTGTGGTTAGTAAAATTTTAATAATTTTGTATAATTGCTGTAAAAAATTTATTTCCTGCCCTTATTAATTAATCGAGTGTAGAAATAAGTTTATCTGAAAATTTGCGTCATCTTTATTAAACATTGCCACTAATTATACTTTTTAACATCAAAATTGTTTTTGAATTTTGTAATTAATAACGTACCATCCATAACTACATATGTGAACGATCGGTCACTGACCTCATCTTCAATCCTCCTCGTGATTCCTGCGCCAGGAGGAACACATTCATAATTCTGACTAGCTTATTTAATATAGAACTTCCCTAGTTTTTATTTTTTATTTATCATTCCATGAACATTTTTAAAACAGTGCAGACAATCAGATATCTATCTAACCAAAAAGCATAGCAAAATGACATTTAGTTTTCAAAATACGATTTTTCTTTTAATTTAAAATACATTTGATATAAACCTACATTTTTAAGTATCAAAACTTTTGTAAATAGTTAACAATTTGGTTAATACCAGTATACAATTTTTCCCCGGCGTTGTAAGATGTGTAAAATCATTTTGGAAAACTAAAATAATTAAAAAAAATATTGGGTAGAATAATAATTGTTTCTTGAATTTTTATTAAAAACAGAAGGAAAAACAATAAAGTGTATTTTCATGTTAAAAATTAAATATAAATTTTGTCGAATTAGCTAGCGAGACTGTAAAGCCACCAATAAATAGTTTGTACGACAACTTTCAATGTGTTGATTGATTAGTTTCAATACTTTATTTCGTAATACATGATCTAGTATGGTAAGCTTTAGGATATTTGTAGTTTAAACAAAAGCAATGTTTTAGAGATACACGAATATAGCCACAGAGTAAGTCGAGCACATGGTACTCTGGCGAGGCACACTAAAAGCAATTCTGAGAATTTCTTTCGGTCACGGGATTATCTTTTACCGGTGCCGGTTGTGGGTTGTCTCCCTCTCACGCACGCACGCACACACAGGTAGCTGCTTCCCCTCCGGGCCAGGATCCACCACCACGCTACCTGAGCTGTGGCTGCGAGCTGGCTTCGCCGAGCGGCAGCACGAGACGGTGGAAAACTTTCAGGATTTGCAGAGATTGCGGAAAAGATATCTCGGAATTCAAAGCGATGACTATATGTTTTAAATACATGAATTTCTTCAGAAAAAAATTATCTTTTTTTCTAGACTTGTACTTTTTTTCTGTCATTCTCCTAAGCAGTATAAAATGGCCCCAAAGTTGGACAAGTTGGTGATTTTTTATTTCATATTTTGATAGAAAAAAAACAAAAATGTAATAGAATACAGACAATTCGTATAGTATCTTCTCGTGGGTGAAAAATTTTCAGATTCGTAGTGTCGATTAATAAAGTCCCATCATTATTTTAAAAACATAGTGTTCCGCTAACTTCTGATGCTACTAGGGAGGCCCCTTAAGACCTGGCTGAAACCAGACTTTTGCAAGGAAAGTACAGTTGTTTCCTAGAGAAACAAATTTAGCTACAGCCTTGGAACTACATCAACAAAAAAACCTAGAACTTATGTTATGGCTAGGGGCAAATATTTTTCACCGATAAATCTGGACGTTCATTAGACTGCAATAAGATATTCCTGCACTAGCTATTGTTCCCTTGCAATTGGCGGCCGTCTTCAATAGAATCTGTTGCCTTATTTGGCCAAGCCATTCAGGATGTGTTTGCTTCCATACTGAATGACTGTGATTTGTGTGCCGATGTGTATGCATTACTTAAATAAATCCAACCAATTATGAAACATAGACAAATCTATAGTGTTTAATACACAGTTAGACTCGAAATCTATTTCACAAAAAGTAAATGGCCCTAGCTATGGATGAAATTGGAACACTGTATTTGAAACAATGTTTAAATAAATAGTTGTGATCAATCTTCCACCATGTTCACTAACAATGTGAATATTATTTTGTTACAGAGAGCATGCTCCATCCATCATCTTCATGGATGAGATCGATTCTATTGGGTCCTCTCGCATCGAGTCTGGGAGTGGGGGGGATTCCGAGGTCCAGAGGACGATGTTGGAGCTTCTCAATCAACTGGATGGCTTTGAAGCTACCAAGAACATCAAGGTATGCACTTGATTCACTTTGTGTTGAGATTTGTGGTTATGGTAGGCATTTGATGTACGTATTTGTAGCCATACAAAACATGATACGTGCCTGATAGAGGTGCCATTGTGTGACATGTTTGCTGCAAGTAATTGAACGTTACCTCAGAAGAGCACAGGTGGAAGTGAACTTTTTTTTCCCACAAAATTCTTGTCACTTAGAAAAGTAGTGCAATGCCTCTAGGAGGTCTTGGGTTGGAACTCTGATTTTTCGTGGTTTATCCATGGTTGTTACAGGACTAGAAAACCGGGAAAACCGGGAAATGTCAGGGAAATTAAAATGGTCAGGGAATTCCGGGAAATGTCAGGGAAAATTCTACGAATTCTGGAAATTTTAAAGTTGCTTATGATTCAAATTTAGCTTTGTTTTGATGCGCTCGTACCGCTACCGAACGACTCCGCTAAAAGGTTGCTGCTTAAGGCACACGGCAACTACAACTTTTTTTTTTTACTTGGTCTACGATTGTCCGTTGCAACAGGCTGTTACAACCACCCACCATAACTTCTGGCCAATCCAGGCACTCGTTTGTTCACTAGCGAACCCAAGCCTTCATTTTTTCGTGTTTTGCTCCTTTTTAATTTGCCCTTGAGACTTTGTCTTATGTTATGTTCCGTTCCATGCAGTGAACTACAGAACGGGCATGGCGTCGTTTATCTTTTGAAGGCTATTTTCACGTGGAATAAGGTGAGTTCAAAGCTTATTACGTGAATTTAAAGGCGTTGTTTCAGGTGGAGTTAGTTTTTGATGCGATCATAAGAAAATAAAGTGCATTTTGATAAAGAGGCAATACCAATTCTCATTTTTAAAACTACCAAGCTGATAATAAAACACGTGCCTTTTGTGTGCGGTTATGATTTTGCATTTTTTTTCTACCTATTTTTTTATTCCTTTTTGGTAAATATGTAGTTGGGCTGTATTTGCGAGAAAAAAAACTGTTAAAAATACAAAAATACTTTTATTATATGCTCTTTAACTTCCTCTTTTCATTAAACCCGGCGGAGGTAAGAAATTCCAAATACTTTAGGAGATATAGAATTTTTAATTTTCATAGTTAAGCGATATTTGTTAAAAAAAATTAAAATTCCGAAAATACTTTTATTCTATGTTCTTTTTAAACTTCCTCTTTTCATTAAACCCGGCGGGGATAAGAAATTCCAAATACTTTAGGAGATATCGAATTTTTAAATTTCCATCACAATACCTGTGCATTCATGCTGCTTTCACTTTATTTCTTGTTTACGAGTATGAATATTTTTTGTTCGCGACGTAGGAGAACGACTACATCATTTTCTACTAATGGCAAAGGGTTGTACCCGCCTCTAACTTAGGTGAGTTTTTAACGTTTCAAATTTTAATGTTTTATTTGTTATTTGGATATTGTTGCGCAAGTAATAAGTAAACAAAAAAATACGTGAGTTCCTACTGTTCATCCTTTGTCCCGGTTTGTTTGGTCAGGTCAGTTACATTATAAATACTTTAAAACTAAACAACCATTAAAATTAATTGACATTATTTTTAATGTCAGCTTAGTTTGAAAGTATTTATAATGTAACTGACCTGACCTAATCGACCATTTTAATTAATTAGGCACTCACTAACACACTTCAAAATAAAAAATAAAAATTGCTACGGTCGAATGATTGTACAAATCTTGTATTGCAAAATAAGAACGGCGATATCTCCTAAAGTATAGGCCTGTGCGAATACCAGTTTTTCAATGCGAAGCGAAGTGCGAAGCGAATACTTACTATTCGTGCGAAGCCAAATCGAATAGTAAATATTTTTTTCTGCTGTAATTTTAAATACTGAATTTTGTTACTCTAAAAATTTTTTTACTGCACATATGTAGTTAAACAAGTGAAAACTAAATGCAAGTTGCATATTGGTAGGTAATTTTATTAAAATTAGTAATAGATTCAATATACTGACTATTCACAAATCCACATATTGCTACTGAAAGTAAAGGTAATCCTGTATTGCTTTTGCTTATAAAAATTACTGAATAGAAATTACAGATTCTTAAGCAACATTGAGTATAAGAATAATATAAGAAGCCAACATAATCCTCTAAAAAATTTTTTCACTTCCAAACTAAACAATACAACTGAAAATTTCAACATACTAATTTCTCACTGCAATTATTTATAGTGAAACACATGTACCTAACCTCATTACTTTTTGTATATTAGGAATAAAATTTAAGTAGCATAAATAAATAACACTCAAATGGAACAATAATAAATTAACTTGTAGCCTTGCAGTTGCAATTTAACAATTTTAAAAAAAAATACATTACATATTAAAAATTATAGCCATACATTACTCTGCTAATACTAGTTTTACATTGCCAAAATACACACGAGTATATTTTTAAAGGACATTACACAGTTTTCTTATGCTTCAAATTAGCATGTAAAAATACTAGCTGTTCCACATGTTCGGGCAAGAGACTTTCCCTACGGCTGCTGACCACATTTCCTGCAGAAGAAAAAAGTCTCTCTGACGATACCTGAGTTGCAGGAATACCCAGGTATTTAACAGCAATCTGTGCTAGGTGAGGATATTTGTTTCTGCCTTCAATTTTCCACCAGTGAAGGGAATCATCACCTCTGTTAAGACGTGGTTCTTTGAGGTATCTTCTCACTTCCTCCGATTCATCTATGTCGACTTGATTAGGAATAGAATCTAGGACACACCACAAACTTGATGCTGGACTCTGAGAGGATGTAGGTACATCTTGAGGTAACTTATTTTCTTTTGGCAATAGTCTGAGTGCAGAAATCAGTGTAGCCTGTGCTTCTGTGTCAGAAATTAACACACCCTTGAACCTTGGATCTATTAACATTGAAATGCGATTCACTGACTCCATAATAAAATTTTGGAATCTGGATTTCAAAAATTTTATTAACGCTCTTGCAAATGTTACTCCATCTTTCTTCTGGCGAATATGCAGCTCAAGGTTAGCCAACAAGCAGTGCAAAATTGGGATTACCATTGATGATGTAGCATATTTTTCCCCACTCATTTCATCAGTGGCCTCTGCAAGTGGTTTTAAAATCTCAACAATACCTTCTGCTTGCTTCCACTCTGACACAGAGAGCATTTCTGTACTGTTTGAATCTGCATGTTCGGCCACCATAGCAGGTCTTATCTGAATCAGCCGCTTCAGCATAGCAAACTCAGAATTCCAACGTGTGTCCACATTTTGGATAACCTCCAGTTTTTGTATGTTCATCTGTTCTTGAAGTTTGTGCAGTCGTTTCCTTGCAGAACTACTGCGTCGGTAATGACCAACAATAGCTCTTGCTTTGGAAAGGAGTGTTTGTGTACCTGCACATTCTTTCTTTGCATCTTCAATGGCTAATTGAAGCGAATGGGCAAAACAATTTCGGGCATTTTCATGAAATAGTGATGAACATGCTAATTTATAGTTTGCAGCATTGTCAGTGATGCAAAAAATGGGTATAGTGGCATTATCAACAGAAATACCCCAGTCACATAAAACTGATTTAATTGCTGTAGCAATGTTGACACTTGTGTGAGATTCCTGAACTACAATATTGCTCATGGCAAATGAAACCAGGGAAAAATCGGGCCTGAGGTAGTGGCACGTCAGACTGATGTAACTGTCATTGGAACGAGAAGTCCAGCCATCTGATGTTAATGATATGGCTGACAGTGATGGAAGGTCTGCAACAAGCATTGACTGAAGTGCCTGTTTAGTTTCTTCGTAGAGGGCCGGGACATAGTGTTCGGAAAATGTGGTCCGAGAAGGTACTTGGTAAGTTGGTGCTACGTGCCGGTTGGCCATCAGTTCTTTGAAACCTTGACCTTCTACGAAATCGTATGGCAACAACTCTGTTGCCAACATTTTTGTAATTTGTTTCGTAATGGACTGAGCTCTGGGGTCACTTGGTGGCATTTTTGTGGATTTCATTAATACTTGTGAAATGGTCGGCTGCTGCAAGCTTGTTTTAGTAGCTTGTTCGGGATTTGGTTTTAATGTTGAGGTCTCTTTCTTATCTTGCATCATGCGATGGTATAATGCTGCATGTTTAGCCTGCAAGTGATTTTGCAATGTAGTGGTTGTACCTGGAACCGAACCACAACATAAAGGTACTTTTATGTGTGGTGTGTGTATTAAAAAATAAATAATATATAGAGAAATTATTTTATATATATTTTGTTAATATGGTAGATAGCATGGTAGTTAACATGGTAGATAGTTAAACTTTAAGACGTTAAGAATAAATATGGACTTGTATAATTCGCTGCAATTTTCACTAAACATATAAAATAATACTCAAATTGAAATTAAAACAAAGAATGTTGTAATGTTATTCCAATATTGATTTAAAAATGCTCTTTACCGTTAACAGCCTAGTCTGGATAGTCAATCGAGTCTCAAACCTTCACCCAGCTTCCCCATAAAGTCTCAGCTTGTTTTATTTAAATACAGGCCTACACGTCCCTTTTCCTAACCTCTAAATCCATTCAAATTGTAAGTCAATAAATTTCCCATACATTATTTCTCCTTTTGAAATAATTGTATAAAGGCATTGGTTTGTAACGCCAGTCCACCTCGGCGAATTATATCCTATGTACACGCGTTTCATTTTCTCCAGACATTGTTTACAATAGGTTAGAGTAACTAAAACGGGACATCTAGGTTACAGTAATTAAAACTGTATATTTCCGTCAAGTTTGAATTAATAAACTTTCGGTTTGGACAGGTAGCACAATTTTTATTTAAAACAACTTTAGCATCGCAAAGTAATTTACCTCGTAGCGTTTTTAGTTTCACGTTACAGGAGTTGCACTTCGCAACGTCGTCGTTCCCTTTCGTGAAATAATGCCATACTTCACTCTTTCTTCTTTTGGGCGTATTTTCTGAGTTTAAATCAGACATAATCTCCGGTCCGCTAATTACCAGTATCTTTTCGTGGTTTTTAAAAACTTAACAAGCGCAGACCTCTCCCACGTTCTCAAAAACAAAAGCAAGTGAGAGCAAGTGTTCTGTTATTTACCGTTCAAAGGAACAAAGAAACGATTGTGTCAAGAAGCAATATCGATTGTTACAAAGTAAGGATCGATTGTTGACTCGCGCACGCTATTAGTCGATACGTAGTGGTTCGGCTACGAATTATTCTAAACATGCGAATATTTAACAAGAGTCTAGCGACAGCAATGCTACCTGCCTGCAACTGGCAGCAAATGCCGCACCGCTCACGCTCGTTCCGGGGCCGGCTGCAAATGCCGACGCTTGTTCCGGGGCCGCCGACGGCGTGCTCGGACGTTCAGCGAGCGCAATGATGTTAATGCAGGATCTGACGCTTTACTAAAGTATTTTCTATTTAGTTTACTAAGCTTCGTCAAACACCGACCAGTGTGGTGAAAAAACGTTATAAAGCATATTGTTTTCTAAAGTTTTATTTTAATAAATAGAATAATATTTAAAACATTACTTTAAAAGAAAGTTGAAACTTTAAACTATACTGAGAATGACTTACACAATTATGTAATTTTATTTGCACCAATTAACACAGACTTTACACCCTAACAAAAAACAAATTATTTACAAAAACTTTAACCCTATTTTGTCACTTATAAGCACAAAATAAATCAAAAATAATTGTAATATTAATAAAATATAAAGATAAAAATTTGAATTATTATATATATAATATTAGTTATACATGTAAATGCCACCCACTAAACACGTGGCTTCAATCATTAACAAAATATTATTCAACTATGTGCACCAAAATGAAGCTTACTGATGGTTATCCTAAACAAATGGATAGTTATAATTTGAGATATTTCGTCCTTAAAACAATAAGTATAATACTGAATAAGATTAATTCACTGTAAATGCTTAACAGAGTGTATAAATAATATGACAAATACTAACATACCACTGAACATTGTACAATTATTTAACTAATATAAGTTAAGTTTGACACTTCAAATGAAATATAAATGTTAGTTGTTGTGAAGTAATGATATTGCGATGTCTTGAATTTCTGTTTCATTTGGTTTCACGATTCCAGCGCGATGACTCACTTTTCTTCGTTTTGTAGAAAACAGTCTTCTCTGTGGCAATATATTTCGTTTGAGTTGCTCTCTTCCCGGAACGGCCTGCTGACTGTTTGAAAGGCATCCATTCTGCGAACGAACTGCAGCTAAAGTTGCTTTAATGGCTGCAGTGTGCCGTCTGATTACCTCAACCTCGCTTTGAGTGGAGATGCCTTTAATTATCTCGTGCATATCTTTTTCAAGTTTGACTTGTTCACAACTTATATTAAAGAAAGTACTACATTTTGTTTTGTTGAGTTCAGCAACTATATCTTCCTTTTCAGTAAATTCTAGTTCATTTTCTAAATGAATACATAAATTGCCATCGCTAGTGGAAGCACTCGCTTGAACATTTTCGGATGCAGTTGTTTCATGTTTTTTTTTCTTTTGACAAATCAGGTGGATATGCTTGCACATGTTCCATTTGATAGTGGAATCCACACACGTGCAAGTATATTTATGGATGCATGTGGCACATTCGGTACATACTAGTTTGCAAGGGCAGTCCAATCTGTTTTCTTTTACGTGATACAATTCTTTTACCTCAGATGCGGATGAAACTTTCCAGCCATTGTCCTCTTCGATAATCAAGTCCATGTTAAGAAGTAGACTCGCTCTATGCCTACTTCTTATATTTACAAGTTTACTGGTCACTTTGCCTTTAGTTAGAACAATTAGCCTGTCAAATAGCTTATCCCTAAGAAAGTTCATAATAGCAAAAATTGCTTTATCCAAACGTCGTCCAGACTTTCCTTGCAAATATATGTATTTTAAAGTTCTATGCATACGTTCTATATGCATGTTTGTATTGATGCCACTATTCAGCCTGAAACAATATGCCCATGACTGAATATTTTTTACGTAGTTCTCACTGAAATATGCCCCAAAATCAGCTGTGTCTGAATCTCTATTCAGTCGGTTTATTACAGCAGGGAGCATCATTTCAAATGCAGCAGGGTCCCTTTCTTGCAACAATGTTCGCAATAGTTTGTAGACTTCGGCCTGTTTCTCTCTACCGTTAACTTTTGACAAATTTTTCCGCCAGGCTCTGTAAACGTGCCAAGAGCAGTAAAGTCTCACAGTTGGTGGCTCCATTGTTAAAACCCATGCATTGAAGAATGAGTCAGCCATGTCAGACATAAAAACTTTGGGGCATATTATTCCAGCTTCTTTTTTTATGTACTCAAAAAAAATTGATAGTACATGTTGATCAGATCTATTCGATATCAGAAATGCGCAAGGAAAACCCTGCCTCATGTCATCTAAAACGAGTAATGTAATCAGTTCGAACCCGTAATTGTTAAGACCATGGGTACCATCGATACAAATGCAGTCACTGCCATATTTTTTCAATAAGTCACACTGAGCATTGTTCATAATAATTAAGACAAAATCATCATTTTTTAACTCGGGATGCAGTTCAGTGACTGTATTTTGAGGCTTGTAAAACAAAACACATGGCTTATCACTTGCACTTACCTCGTTAACCCACGCCTCCACGCTAGTCCCATCATCTCTGTGTCTCACAGAATCTGCACATAGGTTATAACACTGCTCGATATTATATAGGTCTTTTCTGGTTAGAAGGTGAATTCTTTCTAGTTTTGAATCAGATACTGAATCGCGTATCTTGTCTAGAATGGCATGGAATGGAATCTTATTGGCAAGGTCTGTTGCTAAATCACATCTTTCCGAATCGGAGAGATTGAGATGGCCTATGTCATTTTGATGACCTACATGTGTTGAAATGTAACTAATTTTACACATTCCACCTTCAGATTCTATTACTCGTATGCTTGCAGGACATGTCCCATTGATTTTATTACTGCCCTGAGTTTTAATGTGCCTCTGACCTGTACTTTTACACATGTAATAGCCCGAACGATGACATACAAAATAATGCCTAGTAGAATTGTCAGCACAATGTATTGAACCACGTTCTTTCACATACCTGGAAAATGTCTCTTTTTCAACATTTTGCTTCCATTTCACAAAATCTTCGAAAGAGGAAAACTCGAGATCTTGGGACTTGACACCAGCACTGTGTTCCGACTCCAGATGATCCAGAAATGACGTTTTCGTATTAGGTCTGAACTCACACAATGAGCACTTGAAACGGTTTGTGGTTTCCGCACTGTGAAATTTCCGTTCATGGTATCTTAAATTTCGAAAAAGATTATATTGCCTATCGCAACTTTTGCACTTGAATTCCAAATTTTTTTTCCTGTTAGAAACTACGTCATAAATTTTACCGGGTTTTTTCGTCAGTTCGTGTGGCTGAAGATTTGTGTGATATTTCCGTTCATGGAAGCTTAGATTTCGGAAATGACTAAATTTTTTATCGTAATTGTTGCACTTAAATTCACAATTATTTTTCTTGTTCTCTGAAAAAGATACGTCGTCAACTTTCCCGGGATGTTTCGTCCGCACGTGTTGGCGAAGACTTTTCTTATATTCATACCCTCTCCGCATTCTTCGCATACAAATTGATTACAGTTACTCATAGCTTAACACTCACTAAGCACGCACACTAAACAGTCTGTGTGGTTTTTTTATACTGGAGAGAAAAAACGTGCGCGTAAAAATAAAAAAACATCCACACTAAACAGTCTGTGTGGTTTTTTTATACTGGAGAGAAAAAACGCGCGCGTAAAAATAAAAAACATCCAGGGGGTAGGCGCTCCCGATCGGCCAACTTCGGAAAGGATCGGCATTTGCTGCCAGTTGCAGGCGGGTAGCATTGCTGTCGCTAGACTCTTGTAATATTTAAAATGTATTCGAATTGAAGCGAATATTAAATTATGATTCGAATCGATTCGCATTTGCGAAGCTTCGCACAGGCCTACTAAAGTATTTGTAATTTCTTATCTCCGCCGGGTTTAATGAAAAGAGGAAGTTAAAGTGCATAGAATAAACATATTTTCGGATTTTTAACATTTTTTTTTTTCGAAAATACCGCCCAACTACATATTTACCTTATATTTTTTTAAGAATTCATAAACAATAATGTTTTAACCTAACCTGAAAATATTAATATGTACTTTTTTTTTAGCTTAGAGATGTCGAAGAAAACTACTTTTAAGGAGAATTGGCTCAAGGAGCCACAGTTTCAGCTCATCAAACCCTCTGCTAAAAACATAAATTCTGCGTACTGCACTTTGTGCTACAAAAGTATTCAACTCAGCAATACGGGTCGAAGAGCTCTCACCAGCCATGTCGAAGGAAAAAACACATTTGCAATTCTGCCGTCAAAATAACACAAAATAAAAACCTTATTGTACCTCATCTTGAAATTTTTATATTACATTTAATCATTTATGCACGTTAATATTTATGGTATGTACTTCAAAAGAAAGTCAGGGAATTTTTCTCTTAAATTTCTGGAAAATAGGGAAAAGTCAGGGAATTCTAAGATAATATTTCTGTAGCAACCATGTTTATCTGAATCTTGAAACTGAACTTAGCCCTCCATGTTTTGTTGTATTTACACATATTTGGGTTTTATTGCGCTTACAATGGATATTTCACTGTACTGGCTTTGCATTTTTTTCCCGAGATATATTGCTACATGTTATCAGTTATTTGTAAAATGTTATGCAAATATTCATCATTAGAGATGGTGATTTATAGCATTTAAAATAATAACATTTAGCATTTTGAATTTGAAATATAGCATTTTGTAGCATTTTTAAAAAACAAGATTTAGCCAATTCTCTCATTTTACATTACCGAAGAAAAGTATATTTTTAAAAAGCATTAAATAATACACATATTAATTATTAACAACCACAGAAATAAAGATCTAGCACAACTACAAAGATAGCCTATCTTGGCAGGTTTCCAAACAACTTTTTAGCACTTATGAGTGCAATAATTTGAATACTTAAAATTACAATAAATATTTTTTAGCCGTGTTCATGGTCATAGTTGATGTAGAGTGCACAAATAATGTTATTGAAACTGGTTTTTTCAATTTTTTTTTTTTTCGTTTTTTCAATTTTTGCCTTCTTTTGGTTTTCGATCATGCCAGAAACTGTTGCTTGCCGTTTTACCGACTTTTTTTCTTCATCCGATTTCTCGGTGAATATATTTTTTTGCAGCCTGATGTCCCTCAGATTTAATGTGCTTTTCAAGTACATCTTTTTTTTTTCCACTCCAGACGGCGATTACATAAATTGCGCATTAAAATATTTGTATCACTTTCGTAGAACTGTTCACTTTTGTATTCATTTATGCAATCGCGAATGGAAATGACGTTTCGTCCCATTTTTACCACGAGAAATAACAGTATACAACACATTCACGAGTATGCACGTATTTGTAAACACACCACCTTCCACAGACTAGAGGTGGGTCGAAAAGTATCAACCTGATACTTTGTCACTGATACGCGCCTGTATCAGGAACGGCAAACGAGTACACTTGAAAAGTATCAGAGACTTTAGTATCAGTTCAGAATTCACCTGGAACAACATAAAGGCCAATGAGCGCAGTACCGGATCGCAGATGACGGTCACTTGGGCGGAGCTTGTGAAAGGGGAGGGAGCAGGAATGACGAATAAGGGATAAAGAAGGGAAAGAATGTAGGGGAGGAAGCGCAGGGGAAGGCGTTGAAGCCTTGAAGGAGAGGCGCAAAGCGATATTGTTACAAGCAGGGCTGCCACTCATGGGTTTTTCCACCCAGATCTGTGTTTTTCCAATGGTGTTTGGGTTTCTGGGTTTTTAAATAATGAATTCCAACAATTCTAGGTTTTTTATAATTTTAATTATTTTCATACCGAAAACAATAATAAAGGTAGTAGCTACTGTATCTGTTGCAATATCTGTTTGATAAATGCAAACAAGTCTATGTGTTTCACACACAAAAATACATATAAACACAAAACTAGTTTTCAAGAAGCTAAGTCGAATATTAAATTAGACACATTCTTCAAAGAGGCTTGCAGAACACAAAACCAATGCAACAATTAACCTTCAAACCAACCTTGTAGAATCAGACTCTGAATAAAGACTAATGTACATGATGCAGTTTTATAAAAACAATTACCGGTTTAAAGAATGCAGTGAGGGTGTTTGTTTTGTCATGTATATATTTGTAGGTTTTTTTATGATATGTGCTGGTCCAAAAATTACTTATACAGCCATTTTGCTGCAGTGTAATTTTCTTGTATTGGTTGTATTTAACCGTTTTCAGTCTTGTAAGGTAATTAATTGTTTTATATTAAAACCAGTTATGTTTATATTTTTGAATTAGTACGCAAACATTTTCAACGATAGCATTTTAGACGCATCTGGGTTTTTTACCCATGTGTCTGGGTTTTTTTGTAGGTTATCTAGGTTTTTCATGAATTAAAGAGTGGCAGCCCTGGTTACAAGTCGTTTTGTTTATTGTCCTACTTCAAAGTACGCTCAATGCGCAGTGCGTGCACCGTCTCGTTCAATAATAAAACTAATGAAATTTTAATATTAAAAAGTACATTAATACAAGATATAATATTTATATTTGTGCACCTAACAGCTATGAAAATGCAAATAAATTCTCAGTTGACACTATAATAACAGATGTAATCAACATATGGACTTTCTTTTTTCGAAAACAATTAGTAACTAGTGTTTTTATATATTAAAAATTCACGATTTTATCAAAAATAAAAAATAAAAAAACAGATAGGTACATTAGTGAGCATACTATATCAATGTTTTTTCAAATGTTTCTTCAGATTAGTCGATGATTTATAACTCCGTTTTTGTTTACACAAATTACAATTAGCAAACTCATTATTTTCCGTGAAAAAATTCCACACAAATGAAGTCTTTTTCGTGCACTTATCCATTCCTTACTAACTACAAAGCATGACAGCCCGCAACATGGTGATACACGGCCAGGACGAACTGCAGTGAATGTTGAACTGATTGATACTGGTTGTATCAGGCGGGCATGAGAGTATCAGAGGTAGAGAATTACCGGGCGTGATAAATAATGTATCAGATTCTCCTTCCGGTCGCACAGTCTGCGTACGCGGAGCTTTGTTGCCTCCTGGGACCGTCTGATACAGAAGTATCAGAGACTTGTACCATGGTACAATGCTGTATCAGTATCAGGTTGGGACAGATACCGAAAATTGCTGTAACAACCCACCTCTACCACAGACTACACAAAAACGCGGCTTTCACGTGAAATACAGCCAGAAAATGGGAATTGTTAGCGCGGCGAAGCAGAGATGTCGCAATATGGCGGCCTAAAAACTTGTACTCTGCAAGATGACGGACACTCTTCCAGTTAGTTGTTCTTTGCTTTGTTTACAATCGCGAGGCACGGATGGCCATTTTTCATTCAATATTTACGAACAATAGTGTTGTGAATGACGTGACAATAAGATACTTGTGCTGAATACGCCATAAAATGATGGTTTCTTTTGATACTGAACTGAAACGAAATACAATGTGTAAATAAATTGTGTAGAGTGAAGACGAATCTACGTTTTTTACCTTGATATCGCATTTATCTCGGAATAGTCTAGATTTCGCATTTTATAGCGGAAAAAATATAATTTAGCATATTTTCGCATCTATTTCGCGAAAACGAAAAATCACCATCCCTATTCATCATGTAAATTTTAGCCTAGCTATTAGTGTCTGCACCCTCTGTAAGCTGTTTCCTGTGTTTCTGTAGCTTGGTAATTTGTACAACTTTATTTTCAATAGTCCAATTATCAAAATATTCCTTCCAAAGATAAGGAATCAGCGAGATAAACAGGGTGGGTAAAGCGGAGCTTTAAGGCAAATGCTGGAATGGCTGTTACCTGAAGGCCGTGCAAGTTTCCCTAGCACATGTTTGTTGTGTGTCCAGCCCTAGCCCCCGGAGTTGGTGGGGCTTGAGGCTGCAGTCAGGCGAATATTCAGTAACTGTGTTTTGGTAACATCTAAAACTAAAACATGCACCGCAAATATTTCTGAAATTAACAGGTCAATTGATGTGATATTTTCACATAATATAATCTAAACAAAGATGCATACTTGCAGTTCATATCCATATTTTAATAATTATTAGATATTAGAGTTATTTAGTGAAAAATGTTTCAATTAAACAATGCCAAGTGACATAAAAAAAAATAAAGCTATATTATACATGAATGTACCAGTGGTGTAATTTTCTGGATTCTAGTGTCTAGTAGTTAACGAGTTATTGTAAACTAACCATTTAACATGCCTACATTTATCTGCTCATTTTAACTACTTATTTAGCAGTACAGCGAAACCCTGTTAAAATGTTTCTCAAGGTATTTATAAATGTATACTTATTAACTGAGAAAACTTATTAAAAATGAAAAACTGTGTCTAATTATAATACAGGGAAATATTCAATGGGAGAGGGTAAATACCCCCTTTCACAAATCCTAAAAAAAAAATTTAATTCTATCGTTTCCCCCCCCCCCCCCCTCCTCCAAAATGAAATTCTGTGTACACCTCTGGTGCAAAATTTCTTAAGCTTTTTTTGCAAGAAAGTATTTTTTTTTTTATTAACAATAAACTCATGCTTACATTTTGTACCTCATGTATATTTTTTACCACCTTTACCTGAATATAAGGCAATGATTTTTACCTAAACTCTTGAAACTAACAGTGGGGGTCACATTATAATCGCAAACTTGTATCTTGTCGTTGGAAACAGCGTAGTTGAAGAAGATCTGCTCCGCCTGCAACCTGCATCACTTATACCACTTTAGACTGTTATTAGTTATTGCCTCCTAAACTCTGCACAGGTGTGAGATATGAGAGGATGACACATGGAATGTGGAATGAGGGAGAGGGGCAAAGGGTTCCTTCTGCTTTTCTTCACCATGGCTGGCGAAGGCTCCTTCTTTGTCATCCTCCCAGTTGACTACTGCATTCCTCACTTTCTGAGCAGCTGCTTTTCAACTACAGTCATAGAACACAATTTGTTTTCTTTAACTGCCCGTAGTGTTTGAAAAGAGGCTGTGTAAATACCTCTACTGACGAAAGAGGTGCCAGAAAAGGTTTAGTAAAATATGGAATAAATTTTCTAATTTAAATAATTTCAAGTTTCAAGGACTTGAATTGTGATTTCCCCTACGTAAAATAGTTTTCATAAACTCATAATCAAAAAGTCAGAGTCACGTTATATTTGGTTAAATACTGTATATTTCTTCAAAAACAGAATAGTTAATAAACAAGTTCAGAGAATTCTGAAGAATAGTAAATAGAAAACCATTTCAATAGAAACATAGAATTTCAAAATCTTACATGATTTAATTCAAAAATTTGGAGCCAAAAAACATCTTAATAAATTGGAGTATACTAGTTCTAAATAAGCAGTTAAATGGAGCAGATATGTTAGATCATGTTAAGATAACTCATCAACTGCTTGCTCTATGATTCTGCAAAGACACTTCTGTTCCATTTGCAATATTTATACTTTTTTAATTAAATGCATTATAATAATTATTGAAATCTTTATATGAGCTGAAATTATGCATCCTTGTCTAAACTTCAATTCTTTTTAAACATCACATCAGTAGCACCTTTCATTTCAGTAATATCTGCAGTGCAAGTCCAAGGGCACCATCTGCCTGGGCACACATATGTTGTGCAGAGCGTCACAAAAAAAAATCATGCGATGTGATATCTGCTGAAGGTATCTCAGTGGTGTTTGTTTATGAAAAGCATTTATTAAGAATAAGTTGATTGCGGATGAGAAGTTATATTTCCATAATTCATTTTTAAGCTGTATTTTTAAAATAGTGAAAATGGCTAAAACACATGTTTTCAGAATATTTTTAAAGATGAAACTCCCGGTACAGATTCTTGAAAACACTTGAAACATTTTCAATACACATTTATTTTCATTTCTCCATCATATAAGGTTATGGTTACCGCTCGAATCTCAAAGTTTCCCTATGCCTTGCACTTGGAGGCAATACAGTTGTAGAAGCACCAGAGAGTGTCGCTTTTACCATCCCACCTCGCTGACACAACTCCCCCCCTGACTAGGGCTGGTATTCACCAAATAACTCAAATGTTAAAAGTTATTATTCAAGCCAAATCATGTGATCAAATATAATTTTGGTTAGTGGAATTGCATGAAGTCGGTTCAGTATGTATGCAAGGCTGGATGCTTAGTGAGACTGGTTGCCTTAAGTGAGGAGGAGATTTGTCGTTGTTGGCCAACCGGAAGGATGGACGAGGAAAGACGAGTTACTTAAACAGGATGGGCAAAAAAAACCTACGCAATCATTGTGTAGCTTCTCTCGTTAAGACTTTCCAACTGAAACATTTACAGTGCCGGAGGATCATCTCAACATCAAGTAAACCTTGTTTGTTATTATAGAGGGAAGAGTGATTGTGTTGCCTTTTGAAGGTGATCATGGCAACGAACAGAATAGACATTCTGGACCCTGCGTTGCTGCGCCCTGGACGTATCGATCGCAAGATAGAGTTCCCGCCACCAAACGAGGAGGCTCGACTGGACATCCTGAAGATCCACTCGCGCAAGATGAACCTGACGCGCGGCATCAACCTTCGCAAGATAGCCGAGCTGATGCCCGGAGCATCCGGCGCCGAGGTCAAGGTATCTAGACACGCACCTGGACAGGTCCGTGTGCTTGTTGCACACACCTGCAATAACTGTCCTGTTGCTGCACCAGTGTTTAAACTTCCCACCTACTTCTCCATGCGTATATTGAAGAGCATTTCAGTTCCTATGTATACTTAATATCCCCCATGTTCTAATTAGTCTTGCATATATAGTGCCGGTCACTTCAGTTTTTGTTGGCACGTGCTTCTATGTTTAACAAAGTGGCACCGGTGTTGTTCATTTAGTTATGACATAATTTTATATATATATATACATATATATACATACATAGACACACACACACACACAGTGCATTAATCATATTTTTAAATGTTTACACAATTGCTTTGAAGTTTGTGAAATTTGACATTTCGTATAGCAGCTATGTTGAAATAATGTGAAGGCTGAATAGCACCGAGTTGCCACCCTGCTTCACTCTGAGATGCTGTCGTGACGCAGTTACGTGGACATGCCGTGCTGTTCCGTGGTTGACGGCACGGAGGCTGGGGCAGTGCTGCGAGACATGTGTTGTGTTTGGTCTGTGCAGGGAGTGTGCACGGAGGCCGGAATGTACGCTCTGAGGGAGCGCAGAGTTCACGTGACTCAGGAGGATTTCGAGATGGCTGTAGCCAAGGTCATGCAGAAAGATTCTGAGAAGAACATGTCTATTAAGAAACTCTGGAAGTGAATGCATTTTGCCACAAAAATTTTCACTAACAAAATTTGTACTGAAATATAAAGTTAATAATTTACAAGTTAAGCTTTTAACATGTAACTTATTTGATTCTTCTAGTATTTTGTTTTAAACAGCAAATAAATTACATTTCATTCTATCTTAATTTTAAAAAAACCTGTTCCTCATAGATGTTGTGTGTAACATATATGATTAAAAGTTAATGAAAAAATTGTCCAACCTGTTTTTTGTTCTTTAGAAGTTGGTTTAGTTAGTTCCTTTATGACTAGGTACTAAGAGCTTCGATGATTTTTATGTAAAAAAAAATTGTTCTCAAGGTAGATATCAGTATCCTATGTAACACACAAAAAATCTTAATATTTTCAATGTAAAGGTCACTCCATATATATATATATATATATCTGTCTTCAGTAGACTTCCATAGATACAAGTGAAGTCTTTGTTCTCTGTCTGAGCTTATTGGTGTGGTAAGAAATAGGGCATTGGTGTGAACCCTCTGTCCTCTTTTTGTCTGCTTTCTGTGCTACTTTATTACTTTAGAAAGGAGTGATGCGGCATTTTTACACCCACTGCTCTCTTAATTCCCCCCCCCCTCCCTTTTCTTTGCTATGACCCCACCTTCTAAAAAAAAGAAGGATTCAACACATTTTTTTATTCCCATGTGTGTATAACTTCTCAGCTTTTGTATTCTTTTACTTGTCCCCTTCCCAAATAGAAAAAAGGCAGCAAGCTACCTTTTTTTGTCAGTCCTTCTATAAAAACTAGCAGCAGCACGTTGTAGTCAGTGAGAAACTTGTGTGGAGCTGGAGGAACGTAAAAGCTGCACTTCAAAACACCAACGATGGCTGCAGTTTCGTCGTGGAATATTGCATTTGAAAGCTGGTAAATGTCATGTAAAACACAATAATGTACAGTCACACCTTAAACACCCGTCGGAATAGACACATGAAGATCGAGTACAGTGCCAGTTCACTGACATTTAAAACAATGAGCGTAAGGGAGAACCATCAACACCGCTACGTGACCGCACGCACTTGTAGAATTCACACACACTAAATCCGTCTCGTTTATGTTTATATTTTCCCCCTCTTCCAGCCGAATGTTAGCCCAGTAAGTCGCATCACTTGCTGGCGCCTGTCTGGCGGATGGCAGACATAGCACGACGACGTCATTCATAGTGCTTTACACGCACTGCTGAGATATTAATTACCAATGACATATAATAAACTAATGCAGGAAAGTTATTTATGCACATACTCAATGACACACTGCAATATGAAAATTTTATTTATTTACCCAAAATGAAAAACTTGCATAAGGATTGCACTAACACTTTGTGTGTGTTTATCACATGTCGTAACTGGTTCTGACAGTTTATGATAAAACTGCCTACTCCTCTATAGTGACAGATTTTAGGTAGCAATGAAAATATTGTTGCCACAGAAATCTGGGATACAGTTGAAATTGCTGGTTCTGGATACTGCAGTGACCTTTTTATTTGCAAAGGGCCACGTGCATTAATCAAGCCATGTTCTGGTGTTATTTCTGTTGCACTCCATATTCCTATCATGGAATTGTAAGTCTTCCTCACAAGAATAATTTTGTAAGGGAATGAAATCATTTTCAGCAGCATTTCTGACATCTTGCACTACAAAGTTTCGAAGTGTGTCTAGGGCACCTACACAATCATCTTCACAATTTGAAGAAACATAATGGGCAGAATTGAAGTGGTTTATGAGGATTGGTTTAAATGATAATGCAAAAGATGTACAACTGGGATTAACATTTTTAATGCCATGTGCTCTGATGGACCCTACAAAATTCTCTACAGTGCCTTGATTAAATAATTTTTTAGGTAAATATGTTAATTTTCCAGAAACACCCATTTTCTTATACAAAGTCATTTGTCTAGGGTAGTGATGAAGTTTTTAATATATGTAGTGTACATTACACTGCTTATTATCTCGTTGCAGAAAGTTATTGTCCTTAAAATGTTTACACAATTCCTCCACAGTTGAATGTGACATGAAGTTTTAGTGATGGCTGTTTTATATATCTTGCCTGTTTTGTTGTACAATGACAAACCATTCAAGCTATCGAACAACTCATCAGAAAAAGTAAAAGGTCTGAAGTTTGTGTCCCTTCAGCATCAATGTCAGGCATTTCTAAAACCTCTGCAAAACAAAAATTCAAACATATAAGTACTGCATGATCCAAAAATATGATGAAAAGTTTATTGACATTTGGTAATTTAAAAGAAACGCAGTAGCAAAATCAGTTGAAATTAGTAATATGAAAAAATACACATTAAGATAGATTAACTAAATGCCAAGGACTGCCAAAAAGGTTCAAGGTAGTATTAGAGAGGTGACACCGGGCCAGGGAAATATCTAGGGAGTTCTTGATCTGCAACACCCATGGGTGGCTTGCGAGGATGTTGCCATGGATAAACTGTAACTTGTGAGAAATTGCAGAATTAGGGATGAATGTCCACCAGGCATCCATGATCTCTAGGGCCTTAGTCTGTAGTACCCCTTCCAGCCAACTCTGGTATGCCTGTAGTTTATCCCCGCATGAAGCTACTCCGGTTCGTGTGATAGCATCTGTTTGATGGGCCCGGTGAATGACATGGAAGAGGTCGGTCAGGGTGTTGGGACTGTCTGGGTCGGGTATTATGGCTGACTTGGTGATGGCATATAGGGTGGCTGTAGTACTATGCCCTGGTAGGGTCAGGGGATTTCCCTACGGTGGCAGCAAGTTGTCCTGGATACCCTTGTCCTGGTAGGAGTCTTTGGGGTCAGGGTGATGCGAAAACTCGTCTGCCAACTGGTTCTCTCATTCAGGTACATGTTCCACATAAATGTAGAATTTCTGGAGCATGAGGGCCTACCTTGTTGTGAACTTTGACTTGCACCATTTCACAGAGTCCGACCACTCTAGGCACTAATTGTCCTTGCTAAAAGTGAAGGCCTTAAATTTGAGGTGGTGCCGGTACCACTGCACTGCCCACATGACTGCTAAACACTCCTGCTGGTTTACATGGTACCTGCATTCAGCGGGCCCGAATTTTGCGCTAGAGTACTCGATAAGTCACTCTGCCCCTTCTCCCAGCTGGTACAGGACCAGTCCCATGCCCTTCTGGCTGGCATCGGTCTGGAGGTTTTTGGGATCCTCGGCTTTCAACCGAGCCAGCATTTGGCACTCTCGGAACATAACGTTTCACATCACTGAGGGCGCTGTCTGCCTTTCTTGTCCATTTGAACTTATATTTCGGGGATAACCGATCTTTCATCAACATGGTCATACTGGCGAAGTGTGGGATAAAGTTTCAGAGCCAATTTAGTAACACCTGCTGCCACTGCAGCTCTTTGTGTGTTTGAGGAGCAGGTTAGGATTAAATCAGGTCCAGTTGGCCGGGAAGAAGTGTTTTGCCATCTGCACTAACCACATGGCTCAGGAACTACAGCTTCTCCAACCCGATATGATCGTTGTTGGGTGCGCACTTCAACTCTTGTCTGGCGAGCTGCTCGAGGACAATGTTGCGCATGGTCCTCCGACATATATGTAGTCAAGGTAGGCCGTGAAAATTTTGCTCACGAACCAGTCTAATACATGGACTATCATGGCCTGGAAGGTAGGGGGGACCATCCATCTTCCCGAATGGCATGGCACAGAATTGGAATTTACGGCTGTCATTTTGAGTTGACCTCTGGGTGGATAGGCACCTACCAGTAGCCCGATTATAGGTCCATGGATGAAATAAATGGGCATCGCCCAGCTCTGCCATGGCATCGATGATGTTGTTGAGTGTTGGGGATGTGGAGATGATGACTGAGTTAACAGACTTTAAGTTTACACAAAATCGGAGTGACCCATCCTTCTTCTTAGCCATTACCACCAGACAGTTGTACGGAAACTCGTTTGGCACCATCCCACAGCATTTCGGCAATTTGGGATTGGATGGCGTCTCGTTCCCTAGGTCCAAAAACTATTGCCTTCATAGATCGGGGCTCATGTGGTCGGGTGGGGTTGGTGTGTTAAGTTACTGTGGTGTGATGCAGCATGTCCATTGCTGCTAAAACCTGCGGCTGCTGTGCCAAACAGTTCTAAGAATACACATTTGAAATTTTTTATGAAGGGGTTGGGTTAATTCCTGTATTAGGTTATAGAATTTCCAAAATTAACAACAAATGTTAAGTTTTTATTCATATTAGTACATAGTAAAAATACATATCAATAAAGGTTAAAGAAACCTGTAGTTTTTAAGGTAACTGTTAATAAATGTTTTGACAGTGTCCCTATTACATTACTGTTTTGGTTAGCTGCACAAATAAGCACACAGGTGAGTACAGGACATATTGTGATGGCTTCCTTAGGGTGGAGCTGGTGCAGCATCTATCACTAGAATGAAAACGAGGGTGTCACGAGGTCGTATGTACGAGCGAGTGGAGGTAAAGCGCTCAGTAGCAGCCAACTGGCAGGTAACAGTTGGACGGTGGCAAGGCACTCGGTAGCAGCCAGACAACAGTTTGGCAGTCAAGCAGGTGTAAGGTACTCAGTAGCAGCCAGCCAGCAGCTGGCAGTCAAGCAGGTGTAAGGTGCTCAGTAGCAGCCAGTTTGAAGCTGGCAGTCGGGTGGGGATAAGGCACTCAGTAGCAGCCAGTTGGCAGCTGGCAGTCGGGTAGGGATAAGGCACTCAGTAGTAGCCAGTTGGCAGCTGGCAGTCGGACGGGGGAATGAGGCTCAGTAGCTGGCAGTAGAGCAGTGGCAAGACGTTCAGTAGCTAGCAGCTGGCAGTCGGGCATTGGCAAGGCATTCAGTAGCAGCCAGCCAACATTTGGCAGTCAAGCAGGCATGTATAAGGTGTTCATTAGCAGCCAGCCAGCAGATGGCAGTGAAGCAGGTGTAAAGCACTCAGTAGCAGCCAGCCAGCAGCTGGTACTTGATCAGGTGTAAGGCACTCAGTAGTAGCCAGTTGGCAGCTGGCAGTCGGACAGGGGAATGGCGCTCAGTAGCTGGCAGTCGGGTGGTGGCAAGACGTTCAGTAGTTAGCAGCTGGCAGTCGGGCGGTGGCAAGATGTTCAGTAGTAGCCAGTCGGCAGCTGGCAGTGAAGCAGGTGTAAGGCACTCAGTAGCAGCCAGCCAGCAGCTGGTACTTGATCAGGTAGTGTAAGGCATTCAGTAGTAGCCATCTGGCAGCTGGCAGTCGAGTGGTGGCAAGATGTTCAGTAGCTAGCAGCTGGCAGTCGGATGGTGGCAAGGCACTCAGTAGCAGCCAGCCAGCAGCTGGCAGTCCATGAGGTGTAAGGTGCTCAGTAGTAGCCAGTCGGCAGCTGGCAGTCGGGTGGTGGTGGGGGCCCCCAGTATTCCGGCAGTAATGGCTCTTGGTAGGGGTAATGCAACGCCCCACAGTACTGCTGCTCAACCACTGGTAAGCCCCAGTTGTGTCCTGTCCCTGGCTCCAGCACCGCCTGCAGGTGCCTGATGTAGCGGATAGCCATCCTGTCAACAACACACAACACACTCGCTTATAGCCCTGCCTAATTGGTAGTCTCACTGTCGAGAGAAATTAAGATTTACACTTATAGATACCTATTATTAATGTATATTAAACCCAATTCCCCAATTCCATTCAAAGTATTTAAGAGTTGAGAAATTAAGCATTTCAAACATTATTGTTTACTAAAATTGTAGTGAAGGTATTAATTAGTGCTGTTAGTTATTGAACAGGAATTCATCCAATTGCATATAAAAACTATTAACTCTGAATCTGTGACCATGAAGATTAAAGACAAGTTATTGAAGTGAAATTTCTTTGAGCACAATGGCAGCAAAATTTCAAAACCGAATTTTAATGATGTGTTCGTGTAAAATTGTTGTGAAATATGATGGAATACTGGTTGTGGACAGTACAGAGAATTTGTCGGGCTCATTTCCCTTGAGCAGGCTCACGTGGTGGTATGCGGCTCAGGTTAAACCCTGTATACTGAAGTGATAGGCGGGTCGCGGTGGTAGGAACTGGCCTGCGTCTGACGCTATTCGACTTGCTGGCATATAGTAAGGAAGTGTTGGGCAGAGGGCAACACAGTGGTGTTTAAGCGTTTCGTTGTGCGCCGCGCTACGGTTGTGTTTTTTCAAGTATGTAAAATTTAAATTACATACATTAGTGGCAGCACATACTCTGTGGTGAGTGTACAAATAAGCTGGCCATAAAAGTATTATTTCTACAACCATCGCATTCGCAACGATGAGATGATTAATTTGATATATCCCAGACTATGGATACAAACATTATAAATGATTATCTTTAAGAAAAGATGGTGGTCATAAACAAAATGACTGTGGATTTTTTGTGGATTGAGTGTGTATTTTGTGGATTTTTTGGTCTATAAGGTTAGAAAATATAAACACATCCTTACATACTCTGGCGCACTTTAGGAACCGACACTCTATGGTGATATCCATCAGATGAAATCAAGATGGTGGACTCTACTAAACAAGATGGCTGCCTCCAGCATATGATTCCTGTATACTTTTATTACATTATTATTTATTTTGATAATAAAATTATTTTTAACTGGTGGACCTAGGAAAAATGTAATGCATATGAGTGGGGTGTTAGATGATGTAACGAAAAGGGCAACGCACAGAAGTGTGACATTCGATTTAAAATGGGCCTAAAGTTATATAAAACAAAATGGCGGACATTATATAATTCAAAAAAAGATGTCTTTGAGCATAATGAGGCCTTTTGAGGTGTTTTTGCCACCAGAAGTGATGTAATCCAAGATGGCCACCGTGGATCCCTAAATACGAGCCTGAATAAATTGACTAAATGACAGGTTAGACTAGCACTATACAAAATAAGAGAATAGACCCTCTTTGGGGAGCTCACGATCCCCCTGGGGAGCTTGCACCTCTGGATATTTTTCAAGGGGGGGAAAAAGAGTATTTTCTCGAAAAGGGAACTTTTTTTCGAAAAGGGAAATTTTCCCTCGAAAAAGGGAAAATTTTGTGAAAAATGAGGTGTTTTTGTCGCCGGAATTGACATAATCCAAGATGATGGCCACGAATCCCTGAATCCCAACCCGGGACCCGATGCCCCAGAACCTACTATATTTACCTACTGACCCTAAGTGAATTTAAATAATTTTAAAGAACTATGATTATTGAAATAGGTATATGGAATAGGAAAACTTGAATCATAAACCCCCCAGTAATCGTATCTAGTTGTATTAGGAGAAATATTTTTGTGTTCAACGAATGTTTTTGTAATATTAATTTCGAAGCAAATAACCCTGAGACACTAGCAGATATGGATGTGTTGATTTTTCTCCATATTCAGTCTGGATAACTCTTGCTGTTTATAATTTGTATCCACCATTTGCAATGTTTCCCAGGAAGAAAAATTATCTTAGTGCTTATGCTGTGTTGTTCTTGGATTACGTGGTTCTTAATGAACATTAAAACAGTTGAGATTCTTAAATAATATTTTTTATCCTTGATTGTGTTTTTATTGATAGTGCATTAAAAGTATTTATGCATGTTCTGTATGTCTTATTGTGCTGAAATTGTCTTCGAATAGTAGCCTCTTTGTATACTGCATTGACTATATGTGTATGTCATTGATAAGCAAAGTCCCCAAATATATAAAATAATATATTTTGAAACCTAACCAGCCTGTATATTATATTATACCATTCAGTATTGCTTACAGATATTATCAGTAATTTATGTTTCTCTAATTATCAATTCAGTATATATATTTTAGTAATTTACCATTCAACTTTATAAGTATTTTACTGCAAGTAACTATAACATTTAGCATGTTTATATTCAGTAACAGTAAGAAATTTGTTTATCATTTTACCACTGTCAAATCTCAGAATAACATTTATACTTATTCATTAAGGCATCCAATGTTGGACTCAATGTATAATTGACGTCGTCCGACCGAAGACCACCCTAAAGCCCGACCTGCAACCGCCAGTATTCAACCCCGCTAACGGAACGCACCCCTATCCATGGGCCACCCGAGTCAGGTGAACACCGGAACGAAAGGTAGAATTAAAGAACGTGCCCCAATCAGACACCGCGGTTCCTGTACGTTATAAATTTAACGTAAATTAATGATAACATCACTTTTCATTTTAAAAAAAAAACGTACAAGGGAAGTGCGACGTAGGGGTGCCCGGGTCACTCACGTGTGGATTTTTATTAATACATTTATGAGTGCTCCCCTTGCGGACTTCAGCCTAAATTAAATAAAGTAGTGTGTGACTTAATTATAACCTCCCAAATTTTTGTGTATCATTCGCCACTGGAGTAGTCAACAAGTGACGAACAGTCTCCAGTGTGACTCACATTATTCAAAATTAATTAATGTAAACTTGTTGAATCCAATTCCTAAAACGTTTCTGTGTATTAGATTAATTCTTATTATTTTTTGTATGACTTTAGAGCCACTTTCAATCTCTTATTAATTTAATAATTTCCGAATAACGGAAGTTTAGAAACCTTGGCGCGAGAGGACGCGGAGCCCTCCCCTCGCGCCAGGGCCAGACGCCAGTACCGCAGGGTGTCCACAGTTAGTACTTTCGTACTAGATCTAGTACTTTTATTAATTTTTTCGTGGTCTAGTACATTTACGCTCAGATCTAGTACTTTTTTTCTTTAATATAATAATATTACAGTAACTTCAATATGTTTTATTATTAAGCGTAATTATTTTTAAAAACTATGGAATGTATGTGTGTGTGTGTGTGTGTGTGTGTGGTGTGATGTTTAAGTTCAAGCATTGCAATGTCATAATAACTTCCTAAATTGTTAAAACGATAACAAATTATAATTTAGTACTTTTTGTTCAAATCTAGTACTTTTTTCTCGCCTAAGTTGGTACGAAATATGTTTTCCTTGTGGACACCCTGCAGTACCGAGCGACTCGCGGACCGGGACGGACGTGCGTCCCACGGGGAGCCTTCAACCATTGTCTACACAGATTTCATTCTGGTAGTTATAGTCACACTTCAAATCATTTTTTAACTAACTCCCCGTGTGCGCCCGGTCCTTTTACGGTGTAGGGCTTATCCCAGCCGCTTTAACGTAAACCCCCTGCACAACGTATTACGCGGGGCAGTGCAGCATACGGCGAGGGCCGACTCCCGCAATCACAGACTTTCAGTCAACTGCCGCAGTGCACAGGCACCGGCCACAGCGACTTAAAGACTTTTAACGAATTTCATAGCGAGCCGCGGTCCACAGGTGGGCCCGAGCGTCGCCGTTCGCAATTTACGGGATTGGCCGACTCCAATCAAACTCCTCCCCTCAACCTCGACTGGCGTGAGGACCTAATATTAGTGACGGCGCGTCTGAGCGCCCAGTGTCAACTTAGTGTAATTTGTGTAGGGAAAATTAGTATGAATAGTGTAACTGTAACTGCAAGTGTAACTGCCGAATTCAATTAAACGTCCACTCCGCACACTCCGTGCGCGACGTGTATACGACAGTGCCAAAACCAGACTCGTGTATGTTATTTTGTGAACCTCCCCAATCCAGTAAGGGATCAGCGTGCTATGCTGTGTAGGGCCAGTAGTGTATCAATAACCAGGGATCCCTCCCACCACGACCACCGCCGCCGTTCCTAGCGGGCCACGCAGGGGCATTCGCATCCAACAACCCACCTCGTGGTTAACCACCGAGCTAGCCTTGTGCCCTCCCGGACACATTTTCAGTAAAAACCAGCCTTCCCGCTAGGAACTACGCCGGATCTCGAACACGAGAACCCGGACGACGGCATAATATATTTATTTGATGAGTTACACATTGAAAATCATAATCAAGAAATAACTGTTAGTCTGCCAAAATGTGTATGTATGCTTGAAAATGTAAGATATTTATGTTTTTTGGTTTGAGAAAAATAAAGAAGAAAATGTTATAAACCATGCGGTTATTCACGCGGACACAAAACCGGTGGCACGGCAGTGAAGGACGCACCTCAGGGACTCTATCTTGGAGAGCTTCTTGCCCGGGGGCTTGCACAGGGGCAGCTTCTCCCTCAGCAGGTCGAAGGCCCGGTTCATGTCCCTCATCCTCGTTCTCTCGCGGTCGCACGCCGACTTCTTGTAGTCTGCAGCACACGCGGCTCTCACTGGCAATACACACAACTGCAACATCGCTGACAAAATATTACAAATTATATCTAATTAATTGTTACAATTTAAAACTCTCAGTAAGCATCTGGTATAAGTCACAGAACCTAATATGGATGCTGGTTAGATGACTGTAACATTATCGAAAGAACATCGCTGTAGATACTGCAGCAAGGATTTTCCTTGAGAAATAAAAGATAAATGTCACGAGAGTACCGAGTGTATTTTGGGTCCTTGTTAAAAGCCATTTAGTTGCAGTCTGTGTCCGAAATCCTTTGGTCGAAGATATTTCTTGAATAAACATTGCAAGATATGTACAACTAAGATGACTTAAAGATAACGAGAGCGGGTCTACAACACCAAGGAAGTGGAATGACGGCAAAATATGAGACGACTATAATGATCACGAAGAATGTAAAAATGCTAAAGCTAAAAATACTATCCCAAATCTCGCTAATAATTTAAAATTTAAAACAAACGAAGAAAGTAGCATCTTTAGGGGAAATGAAAAGCTATTTACACCAAATTCTAATCACCTCCATGAATTTGTGAACAATAGAGAACTACCTGAAGCTGACATGATTGAGACTGTGATGAAGCGCTGAGACCAAAACATTGGAAACGATGTGTTAAAATAAATTATTCTGATCAAGCTTGCGATGATCACTGGGTCAATGATGAAAGTGACCTTGAGCCTGGTATTAAAACGGAAGACCTCAGAGATCTTAATAATATATATTACAGACATGCAAGGAAGATGATAGCAGCAGAAGAAATTGATTACGCATCATAAGAAAATCCTAACATATTGGTCGATCGTCTGAGACTACTGATAGAATCGATTAGTGGGGAAACTATTCACACCTCAACGAAGTAGCCTTCATACTCAACGAACTGAGGGAAGCTGGCTACATAAAATAATGACTTGTTTTACTTACAATGTGTATAAAATTGAAAAATAAAATAATATTTTGGAGTCCAAAATGTATTGCTTTATTCTTCGTAATCTGATTTCTAACTAAGGCTGATTTCTCGTAATACAACTTCTAACTTAAAGATGTAAAAATCATCACCGATGACTAAATAAAATGAATAGTAATAATAAAGTAATTCCAGCAATCGGGCCAAGTTAGATCGAAATGAATTTCAAATTAGTTGGAGCCAAATGTAGTTGGAGCATTTGGAGAAAATGAAGCTTTGGAAAACCTTGGAGCACTTGGAGCACTTGAATTGATTGGAGCGTTGGAGCATTAAGTTAAGTTCACTTCTGTAGATGAAATATCTGGGTATGGAATCCATGCACAAGAGTATTTCCAGAAAAAAACAAAAAAAAACAGAGAAAGGCATGGGAATGTAGCCAACACTTTCTGGAACTTGAAAATACGAGAATAAAATTTAATTCTTGCTCAAAAAGCGAAGCAGAAACCTTGGTCCCAGAATCTTCATTCATTAGCATAACATAGGATCGTATCGTCCATGCTCTGAAAGGTGATCAGTATAACAGGCTGGAACAGAGATACCTAAGAGGAAAATTTCCAAAGCTAGATTGGGCAAGAAACCCAAAAGATCAAAATTTCGAAAAGGTCCAAAAATTAACTATATGAAGATTTAACAACTTGAGCAATACAGCTCTGATTTGTTCAAGATAAGTACAATATATTTTTTGAATGCGATGTTAAAAAATATTTTAATTAATATAAGCACTCAAAATTTAAATAATAAAAAATATATTAAATATTAATAAATTATATTATAAATTTAGATGTACAACTATGTAAACTTGCCAACTTTCGACATTCACATTCCAGTAGAAATATTATAATGGTTAATTTAAGCGGAAAACAGACACGACAATTTGGTTACTCTATGATTAAACCTGACAACTTACTAAATATTGTACAATTTATATTATCTACCGAAGTCAAAATATTTCATATACCCTTATACAATATATAGCTATTAACTGACCTGAGAAATCTGCATTGTAAATTGCATAGTTTACCACATCTTCTAATAGAAATTTACACAATATCGCACTCATTATCAGTACATATAGAACTTAACACAACATTGTACCAATCATCAGTTCATTTCATAAATTTATTTACAACACTTAAACTAGTTATTTTTTCTCAAGGAAAATGCTTTAGCGATGCTGCAGTTCTTTTCTTATCTCTTTATATAAATTTATCAGAAAATTTCTGATCATAGCGAAAAGGTTTTCAAGCTCCATAAGGTAAGTGCGATTTAATATAAAAATTATAAAAATTGTATTTAAATATTTTTTTCTTAAATTAAAATTTTTCCTAATTTTTGGGATAGTAATTATTGAGTTTCAAGATGGCGAACATGTCATAATGACAGAAAGGTGCCTATTTATTATATATTTTTTTTATAAATTTTAAACTTTTTACCAAATTTTTTTGATAGTAATTACTAATTTTCAAGATTCCGGTCGTAACAATAATTGCAATTATGATGTCACAATTCAACATGATGGTCTCCAGCAGGCATCAAAATGAATGACATAACCTCGGCGGCTTGGGGCGACTAGCTGATGAGGAATTTATGTATTTTTGTAGGATTTTCATTTTTTAAAAGGCAAAAATATTTTTTAGGTTTTCCGAATTCCTATTTTAAAAAAATAAATTATTTGGAGGAATTTAATTCCTAAAAACTTGTAATTTGGGCGATTTAAGGCAATTTTTGAGTCATATTTGGGCATTTTTGGAAAATTTTCAAGTCCAGGTCATGCAAGATGGCCGCCGGGACGTCACAATACTTCAGTAGCTATGTACCACTGCGACGTCCTGCAGGCAGTGAGAGGTGTCGCGAGGCGCACGTGGAGCAGGAACACGCACCTCTCTCGGAGCGGGAGCCGGCCGTCCAGGCGTCGTTCCTGCAGGGCGTGATGGCGACCACATGCGCGTCCAGCGACACCTGGCGACCCGCCACCTCCTCGCGGGGCGCGCTGAAGGGTCCCGCCAGCTGCCCCCCGGACATCTGCAACCAGGGTCCCCGCCCGCGCCCTGGAAGCCTCCTCGGCGGAGCCGCCACGCTCGATACTGCACCATTGTAAACAAGTGAATAATCGATACCCACGTGTTGTCCCCACATGGGTTAGGGTTGTCTTGAATGAAACGAGAAGAAGCCGCTGGCTACCTTCCAGGCCGGCCTGTGGCATGAACGATACACCAGAATGTAAGTGATAGTACCCATAGTACTCACACACCGAGGCAGTGTCTACCACACTACCCATGTAAGATTCCTTGTTCTAAAAATGGCTAGCCTGCTAAGCTTGGAATCGAATCTGAGTCCACAGCTGTGCTGTACCAGCGACCAACTGCTGAGCTAACAGAGCAGGATCGTGGTCTTTGTACACTCCAACGAGGAAGTCCTATCTATACTAAAATTATAAAGCTGAAGAGTTTGTTTGTTTGTTTGTTTGAACGCGCTAATCTCAGGAACCACTCACTGGTCCGATTTGAAAAATTATTTCAGTGTTGGATAGTACATTTATTGAGGAAGGCTATAGGCTATATTATATTATCAATATTATTAAGGATCCTTACTAAAAGTCCAATTTAGAATCAAATGCGTTGGAGGGGGTTAGATACAACATGCAGTACACGTACGAAGTGTGTGTTGACAATGCCGCAGGCGCTAGAAGTTTATTTCCTATTGCCTATTAACATTGTTGCCACGCACTAGATGCCTTATCATTCTTAATTTTCCCATACAAGTAAAAAAACACCCGTGTGATATTAAGAACGAAGCAATCAGTACCCTCATAAGAGTTCAATTAATATTTAAATACTTTTTATCACTTTAAATCGCAAACCTAAACTATTGTTTTTTTTTTCCTTTCTCTGTGTATAATTTGTTTTTTTATTGCCCTTTTTTTCAAGCATATATATTTTACAGACTTGAAACTTCACAGTAATGTTCCTTATGTTACGCAGGATGACATTTTCCGAAAATTAGATCCCATGGGTGGTTAAAACCAGGCAACAGTGGGTACTTGGTCTGCGTGAGAACAGGATTTTGCATTGTTCATGCCTTCTGCGTCTCCATGGCAACGGGCATCGCGCGGCAGTGGCGTACCCACAAGGAGGGGCATGTATAATGAGCGGCGCAAGAGTGATCTGCCTGTAGACTGCCGTAGCGAACTACGGGTACATCAGTTGTACGTTGCGTACACGAGTCGGGAAACCATAGGTGTAATTCATTTTCTCTCCGGTACATTATACAGCATTGTAATAAATTTTCACTGAATTTTTTTATTTACCATTACTGTAAATGGGAGATATGGCTTAACTTTTTTTCCCATTGTTATAGCCGCGCGAAGCCGGGTCGGACAGCTAGTTACTGCATAAGAAAGGTTTCTTGCGAATCTTGAATATTTTAATCAGCCTTAGAAAAAATTATCCATAATTTTGAATAAATAAACATTGTAGTTTTCTGGTTGCATATTGGAATCGGAACTATTGTAATAATTGCTAAAAGTAGTTTACAAAATATTTACATTTGCGCATTATTAATGCATAGTTACAAAATATATTACCAAGATCCAAGTAAATTCTGACCTACAGCAAAATATACACAAAGAAAATTTACAAAGGAGCTACTCAAAATATTCTATAGTGTTATTTGGCTAACTAGAAAATGTGTTAAGTTATTTGGTGAAATTCCTGAATTAATTAAGAAATAATAATTGTTTAAATTACATAAATGTAGTTATTTATAGTGTAAAAAAGTAACCCATTAACACATTTAGTAAATCTTTAAAATTGATTTTAAAAAAATACGCTAAAATAGGTGGAAAAAACATTTTAAACCAAAATTAGGTCAACACTTTTATATGAAAATGGAACAATTGTCACTAACCATAGTTTTAAAAGTATACAATATAATATACTACTGCTAATAAAACATTAAACATTAAATATATAAAATAAAATCAACCAAATGAATTGCCAACTTATTTGAATAAATTAAATAAAAATGATCGAGCAACATTTTTTATAAAGTTAACATTAAAGAAACATTAATAAATACCAAACATATTTGTCTACAAAGTTAATTTGATGGTACTAAAAAATATTTATAATAACTTAATTAAATAAATACAAATTTTATATTTTCAAAAAACCTGAAAATTATCGAAATAAGGTATAAAAAATAACACATATTTAAACTTGTATTTTTTTTACTTTTGAAGGTTTATAGTATAGCGCTAGAGGGCGTGGCCAACAATTTTTCTATTGTTATTACATTTTCGTTTTAAACCAAATATATATTGATTAAATAGGCTAGCAGCCAGTATGTACTATGTAGATACTAATATGTTCGCTGAAGGAGTGTACGACAATGACAACAATCAGGCGAGTGTCGCTGAGGGACTGTACGACAATGACAACTCTCGGGCGAGTGTCGCTCAGGGAGTGTACGACAATGACAACTCTCGGGCGAGTGTCGCTGAGGGAGTGTACGACAATGACAACTCTCGGGCGAGTGTCGCTGAGGGAGTGTACGACAATGACAACTCTCGGGCGAGTGTCGCTGAGGGAGTGTACGACAATGACCACTCTCGGGCGAGTGTCGCTGAGGGAGTGTACAACAATGACAACTCTCGGGCGAGTGTCGCTGAGGGAGTGTACGACAATGACAACTCTCCGGCGTGTGTCGCTCAGGGACTGTACGACAATGACAACTCTCGGGCGAGTGTCGCTGAGGGAGTGTACGACAATGACAACTCTCGGGCGAGTGTCGCTGAGGGAGTGTACGACAATGACAACTCTCGGGCGAGTGTCGCTCAGGGACTGTACGACAATGACAACTCTCGGGCGAGTGTCGCTCAGGGACTGTACGACAATGACAACTCTCGGGCGAGTGTCGCTCAGGAACTGTACGACAATGACAACTCTCGGGCGAGTGTCGCTGAGTGAGTGTACGACAATGACAACTCTCAGGCGAGTGTCGCTCAGGGACTGTACGACAATGACAACTCTCTGGAGAGTGTCGCTCAGGGAGTGTACGACAATGACAACTCTCGGGCGAGTGTCGCTGAGGGAGTGTACGACAATGACAACTCTCGGGCGAGTGTCGCTGAGGGAGTGTACGACAATGACAACTCTCGGGCGAGTGTCGCTGAGGGAGTGTACGACAATGACAACTCTCGGGCGAGTGTCGCTGAGGGAGTGTACGACAATGACAACTCTCGGGCGAGTGTCGCTGAGGGAGTGTACGACAATGACAAATCTCGGGCGAGTGTCGCTGAGGGAGTGTAAGTCAATGACAACTCTCGGGCGAGTGTCGCTCAGGGACTGTACGACAATGACAACTCTCGGGCGAGTGTCGCTCAGGGACTGTACGACAATGACAACTCTCGGGCGAGTGTCGCTGAGGGAGTGTACGACAATGACAACTCTCAGGCGAGTGTCACTGAGGGACTGTACGACAATGACAACTCTCTGGCGAGTGTCACTGAGGGACTGTACGACGATGACAACTCTCGGGCGAGTGTCGCTGAGGGAGTGTACGACAATGACAACTCTCGGGCGAGTGTCGCTGAGGGAGTGTACGACAATGACAACTCTCGGGCGAGTGTCGCTGAGGGAGTGTACGACAATGACAACTCTCGGGCGAGTGTCGCTGAGGGAGTGTACGACAATGACAACTCTTGGGCGAGTGTCGCTGAGGGAGTGTACGACAATGACAACTCTCGAGCGAATGTCGCTGAGGGAGTGTACGACAATGACAACTCTCGAGCGAGTGTCGCTCAGGGACTGTACGACAATGACAACTCTCGGGCGAGTGTCGCTCAGGGACTGTACGACAATGACAACTCTCGGGCGAGTGTCGCTGAGGGACTGTACGACAATGACAACTCTCAGGCAAGTGTCGCTGAGGGACTGTACTACAATGACAACTCTCTGGCGAGTGTCGCTCATGGAGTGTACGACAATGACAACTCTCGGGCGAGTGTCGCTGAGGGAGTGTACGACAATGACAACTATCGGGCGAGTGTCGCTGAGGGAGTGTACGACAATGACAACTCTCGGGCGAGTGTCGCTCAGGGACTGTACGACAATGACAACTCTCGGGCGAGTGTCGCTAAGGGACAGTACGACAATGACAACTCTCGGGCGAATGTCGCTGAGGGAGTGTACGACAATGACAACTCTCAGGCGAGTGTCACTGAGGGACTGTACGACAATGACAACTCTCGGGCGAGTGTCGCTCAGGGACTGTACGACAATAACAACTCTCGGGCGAGTGTCGCTCAGGGACAGTACGACAATGACAACTCTCGGGCGAGTGTCGCTGAGTTAGTGTACGACAATGACAACTCTCAGGCGAGTGTCACTGAGGGATTGTACGACAATGACAACTCTCTGGAGAGTGTCGCTCAGGGAGTGTACGACAATGACAACTCTCGGGCGAGTGTCGCTGAGGGAGTGTATGACAATGACAACTCTCGGGAGAGTGTCGCTGAGGGAATGTACGACAATGACAACTCTCGGGCGAGTGTCGCTGAGGGAGTGTACGACAATGACAACTCTCGGGCGAGTGTCGCTGAGGGAGTGTACGACAATGACAACTTTCGGGCGAGTGTCGCTGAGGGAGTGTACGACAATGACAACTCTCGGGCGAGTGTCGATGAGGGAGTGTACGACAATGACAACTCTCGGGCGAGTGTCGCTGAGGGAGTGTACGACAATGACAACTCTCGGGCAAGTGTCGCTGAGGGAGTGTACGACAATGACAACTCTCAGCCGAGTGTCGCTGAGGGAGTGTACGACAATGACAACTCTCTGGCGAGTGTCACTGAGGGACTGTACGACAATGACAACTCTCGGGCGAGTGTCGCTCAGGGACTGTACGACAATGACAACTCTCGGGCGTGTGTCGCTGAGGGACTGTACGACAATGACAACTCTCAGGCGAGTGTCGCTGAGGGACTGTACGACAATGACAACTCTCTGGCGAGTGTCGCTCATGGAGTGTACGACAATGACAACTCTCGGGCGAGTGTCGCTGAGGGAGTGTACGACAATGACAACTATCGGGCGAGTGTCGCTGAGGGAGTGTACGACAATGACAACTCTCGGGCGATTGTCGCTCAGGGACTGTACGACAATGACAACTCTCGGGCGAGTGTCGCTGAGGGACTGTACGACAATGACAACTCTCCGGCAAATGTCGCTGAGGGAGTGTACGACAATGACAACTCTCAGGCGAGTGTCACTGAGGGACTGTACGACAATGACAACTCTCTGACGAGTGTCGCTAAGGGACTGTACGACAATGACAACTCTCGGGCGAGTGTCGCTCAGGGACTGTACGACAATGACAACCTTCGGGCGAGTGTCGCTGAAGGAGTGTACGACAATGACAACTCTCGGGCGAGTGTCGCTGAGGGAGTGTACGACAATGACAACTCTCGGGCTAGTGTCGCTGAGGGAGTGTACGACATTGAACACTCTCGGGTGAGTGTCGCTGAGGGACTGTACGACAATGACAACTCTCGGGCGAGTGTCGCTGAGGGACTGTACAACAATGACAACTCTCGGGCGAGTGTCGCTGAGGGAGTGTACGACATTGACAACTCTCGGGCGAGTGTCGCTGAGGGAGTGTACGAAAATGACAAATCTCGGGCGAGTGTCGCTGAGGGAGTGTACGACAATGACAACTCTCGGGCGAGTGTCGCTGAGGGAGTGTACGACAATGACAACTCTCGGGCGAGTTTCGCTGAGGGAATGTACGACAATAACAACTCTCGGGCGAGTGTCGCTGAGGGAGTGTACGACAATGACAACTCTCGGGCGAGTGTCGCTCAGGGACTGTACGACAATGACAACTCTCGGGCGAGTGTCGCTCAGGGACAGTACGACAATGACAACTCTCGGTCGAGTGTCGCTGAGTTAGTGTACGACAATGACAACTATCAGGCGAGTGTCACTGAGGGATTGTACGACAATGACAACTCTCTGGAGAGTGTCGCTCAGGGAGTGTACGACAATGACAACTCTCGGGCGAGTGTCGCTGAGGAAGTGTATGACAATGACAACTCTCGGGAGAGTGTCGCTGAGGGAGTGTACGTCAATGACAACTCTCGGGCGAGTGTCGCTGAGGGAGTGTACGACAATGACAACTCTCGGGCGAGTGTCGCTGAGGGAGTGTACGACAATGACAACTTTCGGACGAGTGTCGCTGAGGGAGTGTACGACAATGACAACTCTCGGGCGAGTGTCGCTGAGGGAGTGTACGACAATGACAACTCTCGGGCGAGTGTCGCTGAGGGAGTGTATGACAATGACAACTCAAGGGCGAGTGTCGTTGAGGGAGTGTACGACAATAACAACTCTCGGGCGAGTGTCGCTGAGGGAGTGTACGACAATGACAACTCTCGGGCGAGTGTCGCTGAGGGAGTGTACGACAATGACAACTCTCGGGCGAGTGTCGCTCAGGGACTGTACGACAATGAAAACTCTTGGGCGAGTGTCGCTCAGGGACTGTACGACAATGACAAATCTCGGGCGAGTGTCGCTGAGGGAGTGTACGACAATGACAACTCTCAGGCGAGTGTCGCTGAGGGAGTGTACGACAATGACAACTCTCTGGCGAGTGTCACTGAGGGAGTGTACGACAATGACAACTCTCTGGCGAGTGTCGCTGAGGGAGTGTACGACAATGACAACTCTCGGGCGAGTGGCGCTGAGGGAGTGTACGACAATGACAACTCTCGGGCGAGTGTCGCTGAGGGAGTGTACGACAATGACAACTCTCGGGCGAGTGTCGCTGAGGGAGTGTACGACAATGACAACTCTCGGGCGAGTGTCGCTGAGGGAGTGTACGACAATGACAACTCTCGGGCGAGTGTCGCTGAGGGAGTGTACGACAAAGACAACTCTCGGGCGAGTGTCGCTGAGGGAGTGTACGACAATGACAACTCTCGGGCGAGTGTCGCTCAGGGACTGTACGACAATGACAACTCTCGGGCGAGTGTCGCTGAGGGAGTGTACGACAATGACAACTCTCAGGCGAGTGTCGCTGTGGGACTGTACGACAATGACAACTCTCTGGCAAGTGTCGCTCAGGAAGTGTACGACAATGACAACTCTCGGGCAAGTGTCGCTGAGGGAGTGTACGACAATGACAACTCTCGGGCGAGTGTCGCTGAGGGAGTGTACGACAATGACAACTCTCGGGCGAGTGTCGCTGAGGGAGTGTACGACAATGACAACTCTCGGGCGAGTGTCGCTGAGGGAGTGTACGACAATGACAACTCTCGGGCGAGTTTCGATGAGGGAGTGTACGACAATGACAACTCTCGGGCGAATGTCGCTGAGGGAGTGTACGACAATGACAACTCTCTGGCGAGTGTCGCTCAGGGACTGTACGACAATGACAACTCTCTGGCGAGTGTCGCTCAGGGACTGTACGACAATGACAACTCTCGGGCGAGTGTCGCTCAGGGACTGTACGACAATGACAACTCTCGGGCGAGTGTCGCTGAGGGAGTGTACCACAATGACAACTCTCGGGCGATTGTCGCTGAGGGAGTGTACGACATTGACAACTCTCGGGCGAGTGTCGCTGAGGGAGTGTACGACATTGACAACTCTCGGGCGAGTGTCGCTGAGGGAGTGTACGACATTGACAACTCTCGGGCGAATGTCGCTGAGGGACTGTACGACAATGACAACTCTCGGGCGAGTGTCGCTGAGGGAGTGTACGACAATGACAACTTTCGGGCGAGTGTCACTGAGGGAGTGTAAGACAATGACAACTCTCGGGCGAGTGTCGCTGAGGGAGTGTACGACAATGACAACTCTCGGGCGAGTGTCGCTAAGGGACTGTACGACAATGTCAACTCTCAAGCGAGTGTCTCTGAGAAAGTGTACGACAATGACAACTCTCGGGCTAGTGTCGCTGAGGGAGTGTACGACAATGACAACTCTTGGGCGAGTGTCGCTGAGGGAGTGTACTACAATGACAACTCTCGGCCGAGTGTCGCTGAGGGAGTGTACGACAATGACAACTCTCGGGCGATTGTCGCTGAGGGAGTGTACGACAATGACAACTTTCGGGCGATTGTCGCTGAGGGAGTGTACGACAATGACAACTCTCGGGCGAGTGTGGCTGATGGAGTGTACGACAATGACAACTCTCGGGCGATTGTAGCTGAGGGAGTGTACGACAATGACAACTCTCGGGCGAGTGTCGCAGAGGGAGTGTACGACAATGACAACTCTCGGGCGAGTGTCGCTGAGGGTGTGTACGACAATGACAACTCTCGGGCGAGTGTCGCTGATAGAGTGTACGACATTGACAACTCTCGGGCGAATGTCGCTGAGGGACTGTACGACAATGACAACTCTCGGGCGAGTGTCGCTGATGGACTGTACGACAATGACAACTCTCGGGCGAGTGTCGCTGAGGGAGTGTACGACATTGACAACTCTCGGGCGAGTGTCGCTGAGGGAGTGAACGACATTGACAACTCTCGGGCGAGTGTCGCTGAGGGAGTGTACGACAATGACAACACTCGGGCGAGTGTCGCTGAGGGAGTGTACGACAATGACAACTCTCGGGCGATTGTCGCTGAGGGAGTGTACTACAATGACAACTCTCGGGCGAGTGTCGCTGAGGGTTGTACGACAATGACAACTCTCGGGCGAGTGTCGCTGAGGGAGTGTACGACAATGACAACTCTCGGGCGAGTGTCGCTGAGGGAGTGTACGACAATGACAACTCTCGGGCGAGTGTCGCTGAGGGAGTGTACGACAATGACAACTCTCGGGCGAGTGTCGCTGAGGGAGTGTACGACAATGACAACTCTCGGGCGAGTGACGCTGAGGGAGTGTACGACAATGACAACTCTCGGGCGAGTGTCGCTGAGGGACTGTACGACAATGACAACTCTCGGGCGAGTGTCGCTGAGGGAGTGTACGACAATGTCAACTCTCGGGCGAGTGTCGCTGAGGGAGTGTACGACAATGACCACTCTCGGGCGAGTGTCGCTGAGGGAGTGTACGACAATGACAACTCTCGGGCGAGTGTCGCTGAGGGAGTGTACGACAATGACAACTCTCGGGCGAGTGTCGCTGAGGGAGTGTACGACAATGACAACTCACGGGCGAGTGTCGCTCAGGGACTGTACGACAATGTCAACTCTCGGGCGAGTGTCGCTGAGGGAGTGTACGAAAATGACAACTCTGGGCGAGTGTCGCTGAGGGAGTGTACGACAATGACAACTCTCGGGCGAGTGTCGCTGAGGGAGTGTACGACAATGACAATTCTCGGGCGAGTGTTGCTGAGGGAGTGTACGACAATGACAACTCTCGGGCGAGTTTCGCTGAGGGAGTGTACGTCAATGTCAACTCTCGGGCGAGTGTCGCTCAGGGACTGTACGACAATGACAACTCTCGGGCGAGTGTCGCTCAGGGACTGTACGACAATGACAACTCTCGGGCGAATGTCGCTCAGGTACTGTACGACAATGACCACTCTCGGGCGAGTGTCGCTGAGGGAGTGTACGACAATGACAACTCTCGGGCGAGTGTCGCTGAGGGAGTGTACGACAATGACAACTCTCGGGCGAGTGTCGCTGAGGGAGTGTACGACAATGACAACTCTCGGGCGAGTGTCGCTGAGGGAGTGTACGACAGTGTCAACTCTCGGGCGAGTGTCGCTGAGGGAGTGTACGACAATGACCACTCTATGGAGAGTGTCGCTCAGGGAGTGTACGACAATGACAACTCTCGGGCGAATGTCGCTGAGGGAGTGTACGACAATGACAACTCTCGGGCGAATGTTGCTGAGGGAGTGTACGACAATGACAACTCTCTGGCGAGTGTCGCTCAGGGACTGTACGACAATGACAACTCTCGGGCGAGTGTCGCTCAGGGACTGTACGACAATGACAACCTTCGGGCGAGTGTCGCTGAGGGTGTGAACGACAATGACAACTCTCGGGCGAGTGTCGCTGAAGGAGTGTACGACAATGACAACTCTCGGGCGAGTGTCGCTGAGGGAGTGTACGACATTGACAACTCTCGGGCGATTGTCGCTGAGGGACTGTACGACAATGACAACTCTCGGGCGAGTGTCGCTGAGGGAGTGTATGACAATGTCAACACTCGGGCGATTGTCGCTAAAGGAATGTACGACAATGACCACTCTCGGGCGAGTGTCGCTGAGGGAGTGTACGACATTGACCACTCTCTGGAGAGTGTCGCTCAGGGAGTGTACGACAATGACAACTCACGGGCGAGTGTCGCTGAGGGAGTGTACGACAATGACAACTCTCGGGCGAGTGTCGCTGAGGGAGTGTACGACAATGACAACTCTCGGGCGAGTGTCGCTGAGGGAGTGTATGACAATGACAACTCTCGGGAGAGTGTCGCTGAGGGAATGTACGACAATGACAACTCTCGGGCGAGTGTCGCTGAGGGAGTGTACGACAATGACAACTCTCGGTTGAGTGTCGCTGAGGGAGTGTACGACAATGACAACTTTCGGGCGAGTGTCGCTGAGGGAGTGTACGACAATGACAACTCTCGGGCGAGTGTCGATGAGGGAGTGTACGACAATGACAACTCTCGGGCGAGTGTCGCTGAGGGAGTGTACGACAATGACAACTCTCGGGCGAGTGTCGCTGAGGGAGTGTACGACAATGACAACTCTCAGCCGAGTGTCGCTGAGGGAGTGTACGACAATGACAACTCTCTGGCGAGTGTCACTGAGGGACTGGACGACAATGACAACTCTCGGGCGAGTGTCGCTCAGGGACTGTACGACAATGACAACTCTCGGGCGTGTGTCGCTGAGGGACTGTACGACAATGACAACTCTCAGGCGAGTGTCGCTGAGGGACTGTACGACAATGACAACTCTCTGGCGAGTGTCGCTCATGGAGTGTACGACAATGACAACTCTCGGGCGAGTGTCGCTGAGGGAGTGTACGACAATGACAACTATCGGGCGAGTGTCGCTAAGGGAGTGTACGACAATGACAACTCTCGGGCGATTGTCGCTCAGGGACTGTACGACAATGACAACTCTCGGGCGAGTGTCGCTGAGGGACTGTACGACAATGACAACTCTCCGGCGAATGTCGCTGAGGGAGTGTACGACAATGACAACTCTCAGGCGAGTGTCACTGAGGGACTGTACGACAATGACAACTCTCTGACGAGTGTCGCTAAGGGACTGTACGACAATGACAACTCTCGGGCGAGTGTCGCTCAGGGACTGTACGACAATGACAACCTTCGGGCGAGTGTCGCTGAAGGAGTGTACGACAATGACAACTCTCGGGCGAGTGTCGCTGAGGGAGTGTACGACAATGACAACTCTCGGGCTAGTGTCGCTGAGGGAGTGTACGACATTGAACACTCTCGGGTGAGTGTCGCTGAGGGACTGTACGACAATGACAACTCTCGGGCGAGTGTCGCTGAGGGACTGTACAACAATGACAACTCTCGGGCGAGTGTCGCTGAGGGAGTGTACGACATTGACAACTCTCGGGCGAGTGTCGCTGAGGGAGTGTACGAAAATGACAAATCTCGGGCGAGTGTCGCTGAGGGAGTGTACGACAATGACAACTCTCGGGCGAGTGTCGCTGAGGGAGTGTACGACAATGACAACTCTCGGGCGAGTTTCGCTGAGGGAATGTACGACAATAACAACTCTCGGGCGAGTGTCGCTGAGGGAGTGTACGACAATGACAACTCTCGGGCGAGTGTCGCTCAGGGACTGTACGACAATGACAACTCTCGGGCGAGTGTCGCTCAGGGACAGTACGACAATGACAACTCTCGGTCGAGTGTCGCTGAGTTAGTGTACGACAATGACAACTATCAGGCGAGTGTCACTGAGGGATTGTACGACAATGACAACTCTCTGGAGAGTGTCGCTCAGGGAGTGTACGACAATGACAACTCTCGGGCGAGTGTCGCTGAGGAAGTGTATGACAATGACAACTCTCGGGAGAGTGTCGCTGAGGGAGTGTACGTCAATGACAACTCTCGGGCGAGTGTCGCTGAGGGAGTGTACGACAATGACAACTCTCGGGCGAGTGTCGCTGAGGGAGTGTACGACAATGACAACTTTCGGGCGAGTGTCGCTGAGGGAGTGTACGACAATGACAACTCTCGGGCGAGTGTCGCTGAGGGAGTGTACGACAATGACAACTCTCGGGCGAGTGTCGCTGAGGGAGTGTACGACAATGACAACTCAAGGGCGAGTGTCGTTGAGGGAGTGTACGACAATAACAACTCTCGGGCGAGTGTCGCTGAGGGAGTGTACGACAATGACAACTCTCGGGCGAGTGTCGCTGAGGGAGTGTACGACAATGACAACTCTCGGGCGAGTGTCGCTCAGGGACTGTACGACAATGAAAACTCTTGGGCGAGTGTCGCTCAGGGACTGTACGACAATGACAAATCTCGGGCGAGTGTCGCTGAGGGAGTGTACGACAATGACAACTCTCAGGCGAGTGTCGCTGAGGGAGTGTACGACAATGACAACTCTCTGGCGAGTGTCACTGAGGGAGTGTACGACAATGACAACTCTCTGGCGAGTGTCGCTGAGGGAGTGTACGACAATGATAACTCTCGGGCGAGTGGCACTGAGGGAGTGTACGACAATGACAACTCTCGGGCGAGTGTCGCTGAGGGAGTGTACGACAATGACAACTCTCGGGCGAGTGTCGCTGAGGGAGTGTACGACAATGACAACTCTCGGGCGAGTGTCGCTGAGGGAGTGTACGACAATGACAACTCTCGGGCGAGTGTCGCTGAGGGAGTGTACGACAAAGACAACTCTCGGGCGAGTGTCGCTGAGGGAGTGTACGACAATGACAACTCTCGGGCGAGTGTCGCTCAGGGACTGTACGACAATGACAACTCTCGGGCGAGTGTCGCTGAGGGAGTGTACGACAATGACAACTCTCAGGCGAGTGTCGCTGAGGGACTGTACGACAATGACAACTCTCTGGCAAGTGTCGCTCAGGAAGTGTACGACAATGACAACTCTCGGGCAAGTGTCGCTGAGGGAGTGTACGACAATGACAACTCTCGGGCGAGTGTCGCTGAGGGAGTGTACGACAATGACAACTCTCGGGCGAGTGTCGCTGAGGGAGTGTACGACAATGACAACTCTCGGGCGAGTGTCGCTGAGGGAGTGTACGACAATGACAACTCTCGGGCGAGTTTCGATGAGGGAGTGTACGACAATGACAACTCTCGGGCGAATGTCGCTGAGGGAGTGTACGACAATGACAACTCTCTGGCGAGTGTCGCTCAGGGACTGTACGACAATGACAACTCTCTGGCGAGTGTCGCTCAGGGACTGTACGACAATGACAACTCTCGGGCGAGTGTCGCTCAGGGACTGTACGACAATGACAACTCTCGGGCGAGTGTCGCTGAGGGAGTGTACCACAATGACAACTCTCGGGCGATTGTCGCTGAGGGAGTGTACGACATTGACAACTCTCGGGCGAGTGTCGCTGAGGGAGTGTACGACATTGACAACTCTCGGGCGAGTGTCGCTGAGGGAGTGTACGACATTGACAACTCTCGGGCGAATGTCGCTGAGGGACTGTACGACAATGACAACTCTCGGGCGAGTGTCGCTGAGGGAGTGTACGACATTGACAACTCTCGGGCGAGTGTCGCTGAGGGAGTGTACGACATTGACAACTCTCGGGCGAGTGTCGCTGAGGGAGTGTACGACATTGACAACTCTCGGGCGAGTGTCGCTGAGGGAGTGTACGACAATGACAACTCTCGGAAGAGTGTCGCTGAGGGAGTGTACGACAATGACAACTCTCGGACGAGTGTCCTGAGGGAGTGTACGACAATGACAACTCTCGGGCGAGTGTCGCTGAGGGAGTGTACGACATTGACAACTCTCGGGCGAGTGTCGCTGAGGGAGTGTACGACAATGACAACTCTCGGGCGAGTGTCGCTGAGGGAGTGTACGACATTGACAACTCTCGGGCGAGTGTCGCTGAGGGAGTGAACGACAATGACAACTCTCGGGAGAGTGTCCTGAGGGAGTGTACGACCATGACAACTCTCGGGCGAGTGTCCTGAGGTAGTGTACGACAATGACAACTCTCCGGCGAGTGTCGCTGAGGGAGTGTACGACATTGACAACTCTCGGGCGAGTGTCGCTGAGGGAGTGTACGACATTGAAAACTCTCGGGCGAGTGTCGCTGAGGGAGTGTACGACAATGACAACTCTCGGGCGAGTGTCGCTGAGGGAGTGTACGACAATGACAACTCTCGGGCGAGTGTCGCTGAGGGAGTGTACGACAATGACAACTCTCGGGAGAGTGTCGCTGAGGGAGTGTACGACAATGACAACTCTCGGACGTGTGTCCTGAGGGAGTGTACGACAATGACAATTCTCGGGCGAGTGTCGCTGAGGGAGTGTACGACAATGACAACTCTCGGGCGAGTGTCGCTGAGGGAGTGTACGACAATGACATGTCTCGGACGAGTGTCGCTGAGGGAGTGTACGACAATGACAACTCTCGGGCGAGTGTCGCTAAGGAAGTGTACGACAATGACAACTCTCGGGCGAATGTCGCTGAGGGAGTGTACGACAATGTCAACTCTCGGGCGAGTGTCGCTGAGGGAGTGTACGACAATGACAACTCTCGGGCGAGTGTCGCTGAGGGAGTGTACGACAATGACCACTCTCGGGCGAGTGTCGCTGAGGGAGTGTACGACAATGACAACTCTCGGGCGAGTGTCGCTGAGGGAGTGTACGACAAAGACAACTCTCGGGCGAGTGTCGCTCAGGGAGTGTACGACAATGACAACTCTCGGGCGAGTGTCGCTCAGGGACTGTACGACAATGACAACTCTCGGGCGAGTGTCGCTGAGGGAGTGTACGACAATGACAACTCTCGGGCGAGTGTCGCTGAGGGTCAACTCTCGGGCGAGTGTCGCTGAGGGTGTGTACGACAATGACCACTCTCGGGCGAGTGTCGCTGAGGGAGTGTACGACAATGACAACTCTCGGGCGAGTGTTGCTCAGGGACTGTACGACAATGACAACTCTCGGGCGAGTGTCGCTCAGGGACTGTACGACAATGACAACTCTCGGGCGAGTGTCGCTGAGGGTGTGTACGACAATGACTACTCTCGGGCGAGTGTCGCTGAGGGAGTGTACCACAATGACAACTCTCGGGCGAGTGTCGCTGAGGGAGTGTACGACAATGTCAACTCTCGGGCGAGTGTCGCTGAGGGAGTGTACGACAATGACCACTCTCGGGCGAGTGTCGCTCATTGAGTGTACGACAATGACAACTCTCGGGCGAGTGTCGCTGAGGGAGTGTACGACAATGACAACTCTCGGGCGATTGTCGCTGAGGGAGTGTAAGACAATGACAACTCTCGGGTGAGTGTCGCTGAAAGAGTGTACGACATTGACAACTCTCGGGCGAATGTCGCTGAGGGACTGTACGACAATGACAACTCTCGGGCGAGTGTCGCTTATTGACTGTACGACAATGACAACTCTCGGTCGAGTGTCGCTGAGGGAGTGTACGACATTGACAACTCTCGGGCGAGTGTCGCTGAGTGAGTGAACGACATTGACAACTCTCGGGCGAGTGTCGCTGAGGGAGTGTACGACAATGACAACACTCGGGCGAGTGTCGCTGAGGGAGTGAACGACATTGACAACTCTCGGGCGAGTGTCGCTGAGGGAGTGTACGACAATGACAACACTCGGGCGAGTGTCGCTGAGGGAGTGTACTACAATGACAACTCTCGGGCGAGTGTCGCTGAGGGAGTGTACGACAATGACCACTCTCGGGCGAGTGTCGCTGAGGGACTGTACGACAATGACAACTTTCGGGCGAGTGTCACTGAGGGAGTGTAAGACAATGACAACTCTCGGGCGAGTGTCGCTGAGGGAGTGTACGACAATGACAACTCTCGGGCGAGTGTCGCTAAGGGACTGTACGACAATGTCAACTCTCGGGCGAGTGTCTCTGAGAAAGTGTACGACAATGACAACTCTCGGGCTAGTGTCGCTGAGGGAGTGTACGACAATGACAACTCTTGGGCGAGTGTCTCTGAGGGAGTGTACTACAATGACAACTCTCGGCCGAGTGTCGCTGAGGGAGTGTACGACAATGACAACTCTCGGGCGATTGTCGCTGAGGGAGTGTACGACAATGACAACTTTCGGGCGATTGTCGCTGAGGGAGTGTACGACAATGACAACTATCGGGCGAGTGTCGCTCAGGGAGTGTACGACAATGACAACTCTCGGGCGATTGTAGCTGAGGGAGTGTACGACAATGACAACTCTCGGGCGAGTGTCGCTGAGGGAGTGTACGACAATGACAACTCTCGGGCGAGTGTCGCTGAGGGTGTGTACGACAATGACAACTCTCGGGCGAGTGTCGCTGATAGAGGGTACGACATTGACAACTCTCGGGCGAATGTCGCTGAGGGACTGTACGACAATGACAACTCTCGGGCGAGTGTCGTTGATGGACTGTACGACAATGACAACTCTCGGGCGAGTGTCGCTGAGGGAGTGTACGACATTGACAACTCTCGGGCGAGTGTCGCTGAGGGAGTGAACGACATTGACAACTCTCGGGCGAGTGTCGCTGAGGGAGTGTACGACAATGACAACACTCGGGCGAGTGTCGCTGAGGGAGTGTACGACAATGACAACTCTCGGGCGATTGTCGCTGAGGGAGTGTACTACAATGACAACTCTCGGGCGAGTGTCGCTGAGGGTTGTACGACAATGACAACTCTCGGGCGAGATTCGCTGAGGGAGTGTACGACAATGACAACTCTCGGGCGAGTGTCGCTGAGGGAGTGTACGACAATGACAACTCTCGGGCGAGTGTCGCTGAGGGAGTGTACGACAATGACAACTCTCGGGCGAGTGTCGCTGAGGGAGTATACGACAATGACAACTCTCGGGCGAGTGACGCTGAGGGAGTGTACGACAATGACAACTCTCGGGCGAGTGTCGCTGAGGGACTGTACGACAATGACAACTCTCGGGCGAGTGTCGCTGAGGGAGTGTACGACAATGTCAACTCTCTGGCGAGTGTCGCTCAGGGACTGTACGACAATGACAACTCTCGGGCGAGTGTCGCTCAGGGACTGTACGACAATGACAACCTTCGGGCGAGTGTCGCTGAGGGTGTGTACGACAATGACAACTCTCGGGCGAGTGTCGCTGAAGGAGTGTACGACAATGACCACTCTCGGGCGAGTGTCGCTGAGGGAGTGTACGACAATGACAACTCTCGGGCGAGTGTCGCTGAGGGAGTGTACGACAATGACAACTCTCGGGCGAGTGTCGCTGAGGGAGTGTACGACAATGACAACTCACGGGCGAGTGTCGCTCAGGGACTGTACGACAATGTCAACTCTCGGGCGAGTGTCGCTGAGGGAGTGTACGAAAATGACAACTCTGGGCGAGTGTCGCTGAGGGAGTGTACGACAATGACAACTCTCGGGCGAGTGTCGCTGAGGGAGTGTACGACAATGACAATTCTCGGGCGAGTGTTGCTGAGGGAGTGTACGACAATGACAACTCTCGGGCGAGTTTCGCTGAGGGAGTGTACGTCAATGACAACTCTCGGGCGAGTGTCGCTCAGGGACTGTACGACAATGACAACTCTCGGGCGAGTGTCGCTCAGGGACTGTACGACAATGACAACTCTCGGGCGAATGTCGCTCAGGTACTGTACGACAATGACCACTCTCGGGCGAGTGTCGCTGAGGGAGTGTACGACAATGACAACTCTCGGGCGAGTGTCGCTGAGGGAGTGTACGACAATGACAACTCTCGGGCGAGTGTCGCTGAGGAAGTGTACGACAATGACAACTCTCGGGCGAGTGTCGCTGAGGGAGTGTACGACAATGTCAACTCTCGGGCGAGTGTCGCTGAGGGAGTGTACGACAATGACCACTCTATGGAGAGTGTCGCTCAGGGAGTGTACGACAATGACAACTCTCGGGCGAGTGTCGCTGAGGGAGTGTACGAAAATGACAACTCTGGGCGAGTGTCGCTGAGGGAGTGTACGACAATGACAACTCTCGGGCGAGTGTCGCTGAGGGAGTGTACGACAATGACAATTCTCGGGCGAGTGTTGCTGAGGGAGTGTACGACAATGACAACTCTCGGGCGAGTTTCGCTGAGGGAGTGTACGTCAATGACAACTCTCGGGCGAGTGTCGCTCAGGGACTGTACGACAATGACAACTCTCGGGCGAGTGTCGCTCAGGGACTGTACGACAATGACAACTCTCGGGCGAATGTCGCTCAGGTACTGTACGACAATGACCACTCTCGGGCGAGTGTCGCTGAGGGAGTGTACGACAATGACAACTCTCGGGCGAGTGTCGCTGAGGGAGTGTACGACAATGACAACTCTCGGGCGAGTGTCGCTGAGGAAGTGTACGACAATGACAACTCTCGGGCGAGTGTCGCTGAGGGAGTGTACGACAATGTCAACTCTCGGGCGAGTGTCGCTGAGGGAGTGTACGACAATGACCACTCTATGGAGAGTGTCGCTCAGGGAGTGTACGACAATGACAACTCTCGGGCGAATGTCGCTGAGGGAGTGTACGACAATGACAACTCTCGGGCGAATGTTGCTGAGGGAGTGTACGACAATGACAACTCTCTGGCGAGTGTCGCTCAGGGACTGTACGACAATGACAACTCTCGGGCGAGTGTCGCTCAGGGACTGTACGACAATGACAACCTTCGGGCGAGTGTCGCTGAGGGTGTGTACGACAATGACAACTCTCGGGCGAGTGTCGCTGAAGGAGTGTACGACAATGACAACTCTCGGGCGAGTGTCGCTGAGGGAGTGTACGACATTGACAACTCTCGGGCGATTGTCGCTGAGGGACTGTACGACAATGACAACTCTCGGGCGAGTGTCGCTGAGGGAGCGTATGACAATGTCAACACTCGGGCGATTGTCGCTAAAGGAATGTACGACAATGACCACTCTCGGGCGAGTGTCGCTGAGGGAGTGTACGACAATGACCACTCTCTGGAGAGTGTCACTCAGGGAGTGTACGACAATGACAACTCACGGGCGAGTGTCGCTGAGGGAGTGTACGACAATGACAACTCTCGGGCGAGTGTCGCTGAGGGAGTGTACGACAATGACAACTCTCGGGCGAGTGTCGCTGAGGGACTGTACGACAATGTCAACTCTCGGGCGAGTTTCGCTGATGGAGTGTACGACAATAACCACTCTCTGGAGAGTGTCGCTGAGGGACTGTACGACAATGTCAACTCTCGGGCGAGTGTCGCTGAGGGAGTGTACGACAATGACCACTCTCTGGAGAGTGTCGCTCAGGGAGTGTACGACAATGACAACTCTCGGGCGAGTGTCGTTGAGGGAGTGTACGACAATGACAACTCTCGGGCGAGTGTCGTTGGGGGAGTGTACGACAATGTCAACTCTCGGGCGAGTGTCGCTGAGGGAGTGTACGACAATGACCACTCTCTGGAGAGTGTCGCTCAGGGAGTGTACGACAATGACAACTTTCGGGCGTGTATCGCTGAGGGAGAGTACGACAATGACAACTCTCGGGCGAGTGTCGCAGAGGGAGTGTACGACAATGACAACTCTCGGTCGAGTGTCGCTGAAGGACTGTACGACAATGACAACTCTCGGGCGAGTGTCGCTGAGGGAGTGTAAGACAATGACAATTCTCGGGCGATTGTCGCTGAGGGAGTGTACTACAATGACAATTCTCGGGCGATTGTCGCTGATGGACTGTACGAAAATGACAACTTTCGGGCGAGTGTCGCTGAGGGAGTGTACGACAATGTCAACTCTCGGGCGATTGTCGCTGAGGGAGTGTACGACAATGACCACTCTCGGACGAGTGTCGCTGAGGGAGTGTAAGACAATGACAACTCTCAGGCGAGTGTCGCTGAGGGAGTGTACGACAATGACAATTCTCGGGCGAGTGTCGCTGAGGGAGTGTACGACAATGACAACTCTCGGGCGAGTGTCGCTGAGGGAGTGTACGACAATGACATGTCTCGGACGAGTGTCGCTGAGGGAGTGTACGACAATGACAACTCTCGGGCGAGTGTCGCTAAGGAAGTGTACGACAATGACAACTCTCGGGCGAATGTCGCTGAGGGAGTGTACGACAATGTCAACTCTCGGGCGAGTGTCGCTGAGGGAGTGTACGACAATGACAACTCTCGGGCGAGTGTCGCTGAGGGAGTGTACGACAATGACCACTCTCGGGCGAGTGTCGCTGAGGGAGTGTACGACAATGACAACTCTCGGGCGAGTGTCGCTGAGGGAGTGTACGACAAAGACAACTCTCGGGCGAGTGTCGCTCAGGGAGTGTACGACAATGACAACTCTCGGGCGAGTGTCGCTCAGGGACTGTACGACAATGACAACTCTCGGGCGAGTGTCGCTGAGGGAGTGTACGACAATGACAACTCTCGGGCGAGTGTCGCTGAGGGTCAACTCTCGGGCGAGTGTCGCTGAGGGTGTGTACGACAATGACCACTCTCGGGCGAGTGTCGCTGAGGGAGTGTACGACAATGACAACTCTCGGGCGAGTGTTGCTCAGGGACTGTACGACAATGACAACTCTCGGGCGAGTGTCGCTCAGGGACTGTACGACAATGACAACTCTCGGGCGAGTGTCGCTGAGGGTGTGTACGACAATGACTACTCTCGGGCGAGTGTCGCTGAGGGAGTGTACCACAATGACAACTCTCGGGCGAGTGTCGCTGAGGGAGTGTACGACAATGTCAACTCTCGGGCGAGTGTCGCTGAGGGAGTGTACGACAATGACCACTCTCGGGCGAGTGTCGCTCATTGAGTGTACGACAATGACAACTCTCGGGCGAGTGTCGCTGAGGGAGTGTACGACAATGACAACTCTCGGGCGATTGTCGCTGAGGGAGTGTAAGACAATGACAACTCTCGGGTGAGTGTCGCTGAAAGAGTGTACGACATTGACAACTCTCGGGCGAATGTCGCTGAGGGACTGTACGACAATGACAACTCTCGGGCGAGTGTCGCTTATTGACTGTACGACAATGACAACTCTCGGTCGAGTGTCGCTGAGGGAGTGTACGACATTGACAACTCTCGGGCGAGTGTCGCTGAGTGAGTGAACGACATTGACAACTCTCGGGCGAGTGTCGCTGAGGGAGTGTACGACAATGACAACACTCGGGCGAGTGTCGCTGAGGGAGTGAACGACATTGACAACTCTCGGGCGAGTGTCGCTGAGGGAGTGTACGACAATGACAACACTCGGGCGAGTGTCGCTGAGGGAGTGTACTACAATGACAACTCTCGGGCGAGTGTCGCTGAGGGAGTGTACGACAATGACCACTCTCGGGCGAGTGTCGCTGAGGGACTGTACGACAATGACAACTTTCGGGCGAGTGTCACTGAGGGAGTGTAAGACAATGACAACTCTCGGGCGAGTGTCGCTGAGGGAGTGTACGACAATGACAACTCTCGGGCGAGTGTCGCTAAGGGACTGTACGACAATGTCAACTCTCGGGCGAGTGTCTCTGAGAAAGTGTACGACAATGACAACTCTCGGGCTAGTGTCGCTGAGGGAGTGTACGACAATGACAACTCTTGGGCGAGTGTCTCTGAGGGAGTGTACTACAATGACAACTCTCGGCCGAGTGTCGCTGAGGGAGTGTACGACAATGACAACTCTCGGGCGATTGTCGCTGAGGGAGTGTACGACAATGACAACTTTCGGGCGATTGTCGCTGAGGGAGTGTACGACAATGACAACTATCGGGCGAGTGTCGCTCAGGGAGTGTACGACAATGACAACTCTCGGGCGATTGTAGCTGAGGGAGTGTACGACAATGACAACTCTCGGGCGAGTGTCGCTGAGGGAGTGTACGACAATGACAACTCTCGGGCGAGTGTCGCTGAGGGTGTGTACGACAATGACAACTCTCGGGCGAGTGTCGCTGATAGAGGGTACGACATTGACAACTCTCGGGCGAATGTCGCTGAGGGACTGTACGACAATGACAACTCTCGGGCGAGTGTCGTTGATGGACTGTACGACAATGACAACTCTCGGGCGAGTGTCGCTGAGGGAGTGTACGACATTGACAACTCTCGGGCGAGTGTCGCTGAGGGAGTGAACGACATTGACAACTCTCGGGCGAGTGTCGCTGAGGGAGTGTACGACAATGACAACACTCGGGCGAGTGTCGCTGAGGGAGTGTACGACAATGACAACTCTCGGGCGATTGTCGCTGAGGGAGTGTACTACAATGACAACTCTCGGGCGAGTGTCGCTGAGGGTTGTACGACAATGACAACTCTCGGGCGAGATTCGCTGAGGGAGTGTACGACAATGACAACTCTCGGGCGAGTGTCGCTGAGGGAGTGTACGACAATGACAACTCTCGGGCGAGTGTCGCTGAGGGAGTGTACGACAATGACAACTCTCGGGCGAGTGTCGCTGAGGGAGTATACGACAATGACAACTCTCGGGCGAGTGACGCTGAGGGAGTGTACGACAATGACAACTCTCGGGCGAGTGTCGCTGAGGGACTGTACGACAATGACAACTCTCGGGCGAGTGTCGCTGAGGGAGTGTACGACAATGTCAACTCTCGGGCGAGTGTCGCTGAGGGAGTGTACGACAATGACCACTCTCGGGCGAGTGTCGCTGAGGGAGTGTACGACAATGACAACTCTCGGGCGAGTGTCGCTGAGGGAGTGTACGACAATGACAACTCTCGGGCGAGTGTCGCTGAGGGAGTGTACGACAATGACAACTCACGGGCGAGTGTCGCTCAGGGACTGTACGACAATGTCAACTCTCGGGCGAGTGTCGCTGAGGGAGTGTACGAAAATGACAACTCTGGGCGAGTGTCGCTGAGGGAGTGTACGACAATGACAACTCTCGGGCGAGTGTCGCTGAGGGAGTGTACGACAATGACAATTCTCGGGCGAGTGTTGCTGAGGGAGTGTACGACAATGACAACTCTCGGGCGAGTTTCGCTGAGGGAGTGTACGTCAATGACAACTCTCGGGCGAGTGTCGCTCAGGGACTGTACGACAATGACAACTCTCGGGCGAGTGTCGCTCAGGGACTGTACGACAATGACAACTCTCGGGCGAATGTCGCTCAGGTACTGTACGACAATGACCACTCTCGGGCGAGTGTCGCTGAGGGAGTGTACGACAATGACAACTCTCGGGCGAGTGTCGCTGAGGGAGTGTACGACAATGACAACTCTCGGGCGAGTGTCGCTGAGGAAGTGTACGACAATGACAACTCTCGGGCGAGTGTCGCTGAGGGAGTGTACGACAATGTCAACTCTCGGGCGAGTGTCGCTGAGGGAGTGTACGACAATGACCACTCTATGGAGAGTGTCGCTCAGGGAGTGTACGACAATGACAACTCTCGGGCGAATGTCGCTGAGGGAGTGTACGACAATGACAACTCTCGGGCGAATGTTGCTGAGGGAGTGTACGACAATGACAACTCTCTGGCGAGTGTCGCTCAGGGACTGTACGACAATGACAACTCTCGGGCGAGTGTCGCTCAGGGACTGTACGACAATGACAACCTTCGGGCGAGTGTCGCTGAGGGTGTGTACGACAATGACAACTCTCGGGCGAGTGTCGCTGAAGGAGTGTACGACAATGACAACTCTCGGGCGAGTGTCGCTGAGGGAGTGTACGACATTGACAACTCTCGGGCGATTGTCGCTGAGGGACTGTACGACAATGACAACTCTCGGGCGAGTGTCGCTGAGGGAGCGTATGACAATGTCAACACTCGGGCGATTGTCGCTAAAGGAATGTACGACAATGACCACTCTCGGGCGAGTGTCGCTGAGGGAGTGTACGACAATGACCACTCTCTGGAGAGTGTCACTCAGGGAGTGTACGACAATGACAACTCACGGGCGAGTGTCGCTGAGGGAGTGTACGACAATGACAACTCTCGGGCGAGTGTCGCTGAGGGAGTGTACGACAATGACAACTCTCGGGCGAGTGTCGCTGAGGGACTGTACGACAATGTCAACTCTCGGGCGAGTTTCGCTGATGGAGTGTACGACAATAACCACTCTCTGGAGAGTGTCGCTGAGGGACTGTACGACAATGTCAACTCTCGGGCGAGTGTCGCTGAGGGAGTGTACGACAATGACCACTCTCTGGAGAGTGTCGCTCAGGGAGTGTACGACAATGACAACTCTCGGGCGAGTGTCGTTGAGGGAGTGTACGACAATGACAACTCTCGGGCGAGTGTCGTTGGGGGAGTGTACGACAATGTCAACTCTCGGGCGAGTGTCGCTGAGGGAGTGTACGACAATGACCACTCTCTGGAGAGTGTCGCTCAGGGAGTGTACGACAATGACAACTTTCGGGCGTGTATCGCTGAGGGAGAGTACGACAATGACAACTCTCGGGCGAGTGTCGCAGAGGGAGTGTACGACAATGACAACTCTCGGTCGAGTGTCGCTGAAGGACTGTACGACAATGACAACTCTCGGGCGAGTGTCGCTGAGGGAGTGTACGACAATGTCAACTCTCGGGCGAGTGTCGCTGAGGGAGTGTACGACAATGACCACTCTCGGGCGAGTGTCGCTGAGGGAGTGTACGACAATGACAACTCTCGGGCGAGTTTCGCTGAGGGAGTGTACGACAATGACAACTCTCGGGCGAGTGTCGCTGAGGGAGTGTACGACAATGACAACTTACGGGCGAGTGTCGCTCAGGGACTGTACGTCAATGTCAACTCTCGGGCGAGTGTCGCTGAAGGAGTGTACGACAATGACAACTCTCGGGCGAGTGTCGCTGAGGGAGTGTAAGAAAATGACAACTCTCGGGCGAGTGTCGCTGAGGGAGTGTACGACAATGACAACTCTCGGGCGAGTATCGCTGAGGGAGTGTACGACAATGACAACTCTCGGGCGAGTGTCGCTGAGGGAGTGTACGTCAATGACAACTCTCGGGCGAGTGTCGCTCAGGGACTGTACGACAATGACAACTCTCGGGCGAGTGTCGCTCAGGGACTGTACGACAATGAACACTCTCGGGCGAGTGTCGATGAGGGAGTGTACGACAATGACAACTCTCGGGCGAGTGTCGCTGAGGGAGTGTACGACAATGACAACTCTCGGGCGAGTGTCGCTGAGGGAGTGTACGACAATGTCAAGTTTTGGGCGAGTGTCGCTGAGGGAGTGTACGACAATGACCACTCTCTGGAGAGTGTCGCTCAGGGAGTGTACGACAATGACAACTCTCGGGCGAATGTCGCTGAGGGAGTGTACGACAATGACAACTCTCGGGCGAATGTCGCTGAGGGAGTCTACGACAATGACAACTCTCTGGCGAGTGTCGCTCAGGGACTGTACGACAATGACAACTCTCGGGCAAGTGTCGCTCAGGGACTGTACGACAATGACAACCTTCGGGCGAGTGTCGATGAGGGAGTGTACGACAATGACAACTCTCGGGCGAGTGTCGCTGAGGGAGTGTACGACAATGACAACTCTCGGGCGAGTGTCGCTGAGGGAGTGTACGACATTGACAACTCTCGGGCGATTGTCGCTGATGGACTGTACGACAATGACAACTTTCGGGCGAGTGTCGCTGAGGGCGTGTACGACAATGTCAACTCTCGGGCGATTGTCGCTGAGGGAGTGTACGACAATGACCACTCTCGGGCGAGTGTCGCTGAGGGAGTGTACGACAATGACAAATCTCGGGCGAGTGTCGCTGAGGGAGTGTACGACAATGACAACTCTCGGGCGAGAGTCGCTGAGGGAGTGTACGACAATGACAACTCTCGGGCGAGTGTCGCTGAAGGACTGTACGACAATGACAACTCTCGGGCAAGTGTCGCTCAGGGACTGTACGACAATGACAACTCTCGGGCGAGTGTCGCTCAGGGACTGTACGACAATGACAACTCTCTGGCGAGTGTCGCTGATGGAGTGTACGACAATGTCAACTCTCGGGCGAGTGTCGCTCAGGGACTGTACGACAATGACCACTCTCTGGAGAGTGTCGCTGAGGGAGTGTACGACTATGACAACTCTCGGGCGAGTGTCGCTGAGGGAGTGTACGACAATGTCAACTCTCGTGCGAATGTCGCTGAGGGAGTGTACGACAATGACCACTCTCTGCAAAGTGTCGCTCAGGGAGTGTACGACAATGACAACTTTCGGGCGAGTGTCGCTGAGGGAGTGTACGACAATGACAACTCTCGTGCGAGTGTCGCTGAGGGAGTGTAAGTCAATGACAACTCTCGGGCGAGTTTTGTTCAGGGACTGTACGACAATGACAACTCTCGGGCGAGTGTCGCTCAGGGACTGTACGACAATGTTAACTCTCGGGCGAGTGTCGCTCAGGGACTGTACGACAATGACCACTCTCGGGCGAGTGTCGCTGAGGGAGTGTATGACAATGACAACTCTCGGGCGAGTGTCGCTGAGGGAGTGTACGACAATGACAACTCTCGGGCGAGTGTCGCTGAGGGAGTGTACGACAATGACAACTCGGGCGAGTGTCGCTGAGGGAGTGTACGAATATGACAACTCTCGGGCGAGTGTCGCTGAGGGAGTGTACGACAATGTCAACTCTCGGGCGAGTGTCGCTGAGGTAGTGTACGACAATGACCACTCTCTAGAGAGTGTCGCTCAGGGACTGTACGACAATGTTAACTCTCGGGCAAGTGTCGCTCAGGGACTGTACGACAATGACAACTCTCGGGCGAGTGTCGCTCAGGGACTGTACGACAATGTTAACTCTCGGGTGAGTGTCGCTGAGGGACTGTACGACAATGTCAACTCTCGGGCGAGTGACGCTGAGGGAGTGTACGACAATGTCAACTCTCGGGCAAGTGTCGCTCAGGGACTGTACGACAATGACCACTCTCGGGCGAGTGTCGCTGAGGGACTGTACGACAATGTCAACTCTCGGGCTTGTGACGCTGAGGGAGTGTACGACAATGACAACTCTCGGGCGAGTGTCGCTGAGGGAGTGTACGACAATGACAACTCTCGGGCGAGTGTCGCTGAGGGAGTGTACGACAATGACAACTCTCGGGCGAGTGTCGCTGAGGGAGTGTACGACAATGACAACTCTCGGGCGAGTGTCGCTGAGGGAGTGTACGACAATGACAACTCTCGGGCGAGTGTCGCTGAGGAAGTGTACGACAAAATCAACTCTCGGGCGAGTTTCGCTGAGGTAGTGTACGACAATGACCACTCTCTGGAGAGTGTCGCTCAGGGACTGTACGACAATGACAACTCGGGCGAGTGTCGCCGAGGGAGTGTACGACAATGACAACTCTCGGGCGAGTGTCGCTGAGGGAGTGTACGACAATGACAACTCTCGGGCGAGTGTCGCTGAGGGAGTGTAAGACAATGACAATTCTCGGGCGATTGTCGCTGAGGGAGTGTACTACAATGACAATTCTCGGGCGAGTGTCGCTGAGGGAGTGTACGACAATGACAACTCTCGGGCGAGTGTCGCTGAGGGAGTGTACGACAATGACAACTCTCGGGCGAGTGTCGCTGAGAGAGTGTACGACAATGACAACTCTCGGGCGAGTGTGGCTGATGGAGTGTACGACAATGACAACTCTCGGGCGAGTGTCGCTGAGGGAGTGTACGACAATGACAACTCTCGGGCGAGTGTCGCTGAGGGAGTGTACGACAATGACAACTCTCGGGCGAGTGTCGCTGAGGGAGTGTACGACAATGTCAACTCTCGGGCGAGTGTCGCTGAGGTAGTGTACGACAATGACCACTCTCTGGAGAATGTCGCTCAGGGACTGTACGACAATGTTAACTCTCGGGCGAGTGTCGCTCAGGGACTGTACGACAATGACAACTCTCGGGCGAGTGTCGCTCAGGGACTGTACGACAATGTTAACTTTCGGGCGAGTGTCGCTCAGGGACTGTACGACAATAACCACTCTCGGGCGAGTGTCGCTGAGGGAGTGTACGACAATGACAACTCTCGGGCGAGTGTCGCTGAGGGAGTGTACGACAATGACAACTCTCGGGCGAGTGTCGCTGAGGGAGTGTACGACAATGACAACTTTCGGGCGAGTGTCGCTGAGGGAGTGTAAGACAATGACAATTCTCGGGCGATTGTCGCTGAGGGAGTGTACTACAATGACAACTCTCGGGCGAGTGTCGCTGAGGGACAGTACGACAATGACCACTCTCGGGCGAGTGTCGCTGAGGAGCTGTACGACAATGTCAACTTTCGGGCGAGTGTCGCTGAGGGAGTGTACGACAATGACAACTCTCGGGCGAGTGTCGCTGAGGGAGTGTACGACAATGACAACTCTCGGGCGAGTGTCGCTCAGGGACTGTACGACAATGTCCACTCTCGGGCGAGTGTCTGTGAGGGAGTGTACGACAATGACAACTCTCGGGCGAGTGTCGCTGAGGGAGTGTACGACAATGACAACTCTCGGGCGAGCGTCGCTGAAGGAGTGTACGACAATGACAACTCTCGGGCGAGTGTCGCTGAGGGAGTGTACGACAATGACAACTCTCGGGCGAGTGTCGCTGAGGAAGTGTACGACAATGTCAACTCTCGAGCGAGTGTCGCTGAGGGAGTGTACGACAATGACAACTCTCGGGCGAGTGTCGCTGAGGGAGTTAACGACAATGACAACTCTCGGGCGAGTGTCGCTGAGGGAGTGTACGACAATGTCAAATCTCGGGCGAGTGTCGCTGAGGGAGTGAACGACAATAACCACTCTCTGGAGAGTGTCGCTCAGGGAGTGTACGACAATGACAACTCTCGGGCGAGTGTCGCTGAGGGAGTGTACGACAATGACAATTCTCGGGCGAATGTCGCTGAGGGAGTGTACGACAATGACAACTCTCAGGCGAGTGTCACTGAGGGACTGTACGACAATGACAACTCTCTGGCGAGTGTCGCTCAGGGACTGTACGACAATGACAACTCTCGGGCGAGTGTCACTCAGGGACTGTACGACAATGTTAACTCTCGGGCGAGTGTCGCTCAGGGACTGTACGACAATGACCACTCTCGGGCGAGTGTCGCTGAGGGAGTGTACGACAATGACAACTCTCGGGCGAGTGTCGCTGAGGGAGTGTACGACAATGACAACTCTCGGGCGAGTGTCGCTGAGGGAGTGTAAGACAATGACAATTTTCGGGCGATTGTCGCTGAGGGAGTGTACTACAATGACAACTCTCGGGCGAGTGTCGCTGAGGGACAGTACGACAATGACCACTCTCGGGCGAGTGTCGCTGAGGGAGTGTACGACAATGACAACTCTCGGGCGAGTGTCGCTGAGGGAGTGTACGACAATGACAACTCTCGGGTGAGTGTCGCTGAGGGAGTGTAAGACAATGACAATTCTCGGGCGATTGTCGCTGAGGGAGTGTACTACAATGACAACTCTCGGGCGAGTGTCGCTGAGGGACAGTACGACAATGACCACTCTCGGGCGAGTGTCGCTGAGGAGCTGTACGAAAATGTCAACTTTCGGGCGAGTGTCGCTGAGGGAGTGTACGACAATGACAACTCTCGGGCGAGTGTCGCTGAGGGAGTGTACGACAATGACAACTCTCGGGCGAGTGTCGCTGAGGGAGTGTACGACAATGACAACTCTCGGGCGAGTGTCGCTGAGGAAGTTTACGACAATGTCAACTCTCGAGCGAGTGTCGCTGAGGGAGTGTACGACAATGACAACTCTCGGGCGAGTGTCGCTGAGGGACTGTACGACAATGACAACTCTCGGGCGAGTGTCGCTGAGGGAGTGTACGTCAATGACAACTCTCGGGCAAGTGTCGCTCAGGGACTGTAGGACAATGACAACTTTTGGGCGAGTGTCGCTCAGGGACTGTACGACAATGACAACTCTCGGGCGAGTGTCGCTGAGGGAGTGTACGACAATGACCACTCTCGGGCGAGTGTCGCTGAGGGAGTGTACGACAATGACAACTCTCGGGCGAGTGTCGCTGAGGGAGTGTACGACAATTTCAACTTTCGGGCGAGTGTCGCTGAGGGAGTGTACGACAATGACAACTCTCGGGCGAGTGTCGCTGAGGGAGTGTACGACAATGTCAAGTTTTGGGCGAGTGTCGCTGAGGGTGTGTACGACAATGACCACTCTCTGGAAAGTGTCGCTCAGGGAGTGTACGACAATGACAACTCTCGGGCGAATGTCGCTGAGGGAGTGTACGACAATGACAACTCTCGGGCGAATGTCGCTGAGGGAGTCTACGACAATGACAACTCTCTGGCGAGTGTCGCTCAGGGACTGTACGACAATGACAACTCTCGGGCAAGTGTCGCTCAGGGACTGTACGACAATGACAACCTTCGGGCGAGTGTCGCTGAGGGAATGTACGACAATGACAACTCTCGGGCGAGCGTCGCTGAGGGAGTGTACGACAATGACAACTCTCGGGCGAGTGTCGCTGAGGGAGTGTACGACATTGACAACTCTCGGGCGATTGTCGCTGATGGACTGTACGACAATGACAACTTTCGGGCGAGTGTCGCTGAGGGAGTGTACGACAATGTCAACTCTCGGGCGAGTGTCGCTGAGGGAGTGTACGACAATGACCATTCTCGGGCGAGTGTCGCTGAGGGAGTGTACGACAATGACAACTCTTAGGCGAGTGTCGCTGAGGGAGTGTACGACAATGACAACTCTCGGGCGAGTGTCGCTGAGGGAGTGTACGACAATGACAACTCTCGGGCGAGTGTCGCTGAGGGACTGTACGACAATGACAACTCTCGGGCGAGTGTCGCTCAGGGACTGTACGACAATGACAACTCTCGGGCGAGTGTCGCTCAGGGACTGTACGACATTGACAACTCTCGGGCGAGTGTCGCTGAGGGAGTCTACGACAATGTCAACTCTCGGGCGAGTGTCGCTCAGGGACTGTACGACAATGACCACTCTCTTGAGAGTGTCGCTCAGGGAGTGTACGACAATGACAACTCTCGGGCGAGTGTCGCTGAGGGAGTGTACAACTATGACAACTCTCGGGCGAGTGTCGCTGAGGGAGTGTACGACAATGTTAACACTCGTGCGAATGTCGCTGAGGGAGTGTACGACAATGACCACTCTCTGCAAAGTGTCGCTCAGGGAGTGTACGACAATGACAACTTTCGGGCGAGTGTCGCTGAGGGAGTGTACGACAATGACAACTCTCGTGCGAGTGTCGCTGAGGGAGTGTACGTCAATGACAACTCTCGGGCGAGTGTCGCTCAGGGACTGTACGACAATGAAAACTCTCGGGCGAGTGTCGCTCAGGGACTGTACGACAATGTTAACTCTCGGGCGAGTGTCGCTCAGGGACTGTACGACAATGACCACTCTCGGGCGAGTGTCGCTGAGGGAGTGTACGACAATGACAACTCTCGGGCGAGTGTCGCTGAGGGAGTGTACGACAATGACAACTCTCGGGCGAGTGTTGCTGAGGGAGTGTACGACAATGACAACTCACGGGCGAGTGTCGCTGAGGGAGTGTACGACAATGACATCTCTCGGGCGAGTGTCGCTGAGGGAGTGTACGACAATGTCAACTCTCGTGCGAGTGTCGCTGAGGTAGTGTACGACAATGACCACTCTCTGGAGAGTGTCGCTCAGGGACTGTACGACAATGTTAACTCTCGGGCGAGTGTCGCTCAGGGACTGTACGACAATGACAACTCTCGGGCGAGTGTCGCTCAGGGACTGTACGACAATGTTAACTCTCGGGCGAGTGTCGCTCAGGGACTGTACGACAATTACCACTCTCGGGCGAGTGTCGCTGAGGGAGTGTACGACAATGACAACTCTCGGGCGAGTGTCGCTGAGGGAGTGTACGACAATGACAACTCTCGGGCGAGTGTCGCTGAGGGAGTGTACGACAATGACAACTCTCGGGCGAGTGTCGCTGAGGGAGTGTAAGACAATGACAATTCTCGGGCGATTGTCGCTGAGGGAGTGTACTACAATGACAACTCTTGGGCGAGTGTCGCTGAGGGACAGTACAACAATGACCACTCTCGGGCGAGTGTCGCTGAGGAGCTGTACGACAATGTCAACATTCGGGCGAGTGTCGCTGAGGGAGTGTACGACAATGACAACTCTTGGGCGAGTGTCGCTGAGGTAGTGTACTACAATGACAAATCTCGGGCGAGTGTCGCTCAAGGACTGTACGACAATGTCCACTCTCGGTCGAGTGTCTGTGAGGGAGTGTACGACAATGACAACTCTCGGGCGAGTGTCGCTGAGGGAGTGTACGACAATGACAACTCTCGGGCGAGTGTCGCTGAGGGAGTGTACGACAATGTCAACTCTCGGGCGAGTGTCGCTGAGGTAGTGTACGACAATGACCACTCTCTGGAGAGTGTCGCTCAGGGACTGTACGACAATGTTAACTCTCGGGCGAGTGTCGCTCAGGGACTGTACGACAATGACAACTCTCGGGCGAGTGTCGCTCAGGGACTGTACGACAATGACCACTCTCGGGCGAGTGTCGCTGAGGGAGTGTACGACAATGACAACTCTCGGGCGAGTGTCACTGAGGGAGTGTACGACAATGACAACTCTCGGGCGAGTGTCGCTGAGGGAGTGTACGACAATGTCAACACTCGGGCGAGTGTCGCTGAGGGAGTGTACGACAATGACAACTCTCGGGCGAGTGTCGCTGAGGGAGTGTACGACAATGTCAACTCTCGGGCGAGTGTCGCTGAGGGAGTGTACGACAATGACAACTCTCGGGCGAGTGTCGCTGAGGGAGTGTACGACAATGTCAACTCTCGGGCGAGTGTCGCTCAGGGACTGTACGACAATGACCACTCTCGGGCGAGTGTCGCTGAGGGAGTTAACGACAATGACAACTCTCGGGCGAGTGTCGCTGAGGGAGTGTACGACAATGTCAACTCTCGGGCGAGTGTCGCTGAGGGAGTGAACGACAATGACCACTCTCTGGAGAGTGTCGCTCAGGGAGTGTACGACAATGACAACTCTCGGGCGAGTGTCGCTGAGGGAGTGTACGACAATGACAATTCTCGGGCGAATGTCGCTGAGGGAGTGTACGACAATGACAACTCTCTGGCGAGTGTCACTGAGGGACTGTACGACAATGACAACTCTCTGGCGAGTGTCGCTCAGGGACTGTACGACAATGACAACTCTCGGGCGAGTGTCACTCAGGGACTGTACGACAATGTTAACTCTCGGGCGAGTGTCGCTCAGGGACTGTACGACAATGAACACTCTCGGGCGAGTGTCGCTGAGGGAGTTTACGACAATGACAACTCTCGGACGAGTGTCGCTGAGGGAGTGTACGACAATGACAACTCTCGGGCGAGTGTCGCTGAGGGAGTGTACGACAATGACAACTCTCGGGCGAATGTCGCTGAGGGAGTCTACGACAATGACAACTCTCGGGCGAGTGTCGCTGAGGGACTGTACGAGAATGACAACTCTCGGGCGAGTGTCGCTGAGGGAGTGTACATCAATGACAACTCTCGGGCAAGTGTCGCTCAGGGACTGTACGACAATGACACCTTTTGGGCGAGTGTCGCTCAGGGACTGTACGACAATGACAACTCTCGGGCGAGTGTCGAGGGAGTGTACGACAATGACCACTTTCGGGCGAGTGTCGCTGAGGGAGTGTACGACAATGACAACTCTCGGGCGAGTGTCGCTGAGGGAGTGTACGACAATGAACCTCTCGGGCGAGTGTCGCTGAGGGAGTGTACGACAATGTCAAGTTTTGGGCGAGTGTCGCTGAGGGAGTGTACGACAATGACCACTCTCTGGAAAGTGTCGCTCAGGGAGTGTACGACAATGACAACTCTCGGGCGAATGTCGCTGAGGGAGTGTACGACAATGACAACTCTCGGGCGAATGTCGCTGAGGGAGTCTACGACAATGACAACTCTCTGGCGAGTGTCGCTCAGGGACTGTACGACAATGACAACTCTCGGGCAAGTGTCGCTCAGGGACTGTACGACAATGAAAACTCTCGGGCGAGTGTCGCTGAGGGAGTGTAAGACAATGACAATTCTCGGGCGATTGTCGCTGAGGGAGTGTACTACAATGACAACTCTCGGGCGAGTGTCGCTGAGGGACAGTACGACAATGACCACTCTCGGGCGAGTGTCGCTGAGGAGCTGTACGACAATGTCAACTTTCGGGCGAGTGTCGCTGAGGGAGTGTACGACAATGACAACTCTCGGGCGAGTTTCGCTGAGGGAGTGTACGACAATGACAACTCTCGGGCGAGTGTCGCTCAGGGACTGTACGACAATGTCCACTCTCGGGCGAGTGTCTGTGAGGGAGTGTACGACAATGACAACTCTCGGGCGAGTGTCGCTGAGGGAGTGTACGACAATGACAACTCTCGGGCGAGTGTCGCTGAGGGACTGTACGACAATGACAACTCTCGGGCGAGTGTCGCTGAGGGAGTGTACGTCAATGACAATTCTCGGGCAAGTGTCGCTCAGGGACTGTAGGACAATGACAACTTTTGGGCGAGTGTCGCTCAGGGACTGTACGACAATGACAACTCTCGGGCGAGTGTCGCTGAGGGAGTGTACGACAATGACCACTCTCGGGCGAGTGTCGCTGAGGGAGTGTACGACAATGACAACTCTCGGGCGAGTGTCGCTGAGGGAGTGTACGACAATTTCAAATCTCTAGCGAGTGTCGCTGAGGGAGTGTACGACAATGACAACTATCGGGCGAGTGTCGCTGAGTGAGTGTACGACAATGTCAAGTTTTGGGCGAGTGTCGCTGAGGGTGTGTACGACAATGACCACTTTCTGGAAAGTGTCGCTCAGGGAGTGTACGACAGTGACAACTCTCAGGCGAATGTCGCTGAGGGAGTGTACGACAATGACAACTCTCGGGCGAATGTCGCTGAGGGAGTCTACGACAATGACAACTCTCTGGCGAGTGTCGCTCAGGGACTGTACGACAATGACAACTCTCGGGCAAGTGTCGCTCAGGGACTGTACGACAATGACAACCTTCGGGCGAGTGTCGCTGAGGGAATGTACGACAATGACTACTCTCGGGCGAGCGTCGCTGAGGGAGTGTACGACAATGACAACTCTCGGGCGAGTGTCGCTGAGGGAGTGTACGACATTGACAACTCTCGGGCGATTGTCGCTGATGGACTGTACGACAATGACAACTTTCGGGCGAGTGTCGCTGAGGGAATGTACGACAATGTCAACTCTCGGGCGATTGTCGCTGAGGGAGTGTACGACAATGACCACTCTCGGGCGAGTGTCGCTGAGGGAGTGTACGACAATGACAACTCTCAGGCGAGTGTCGCTGAGGGAGTGTACGACAATGACAACTCTCGGGCGAGCGTCGCTGAGGGAGTGTACGACAATGACAACTCTCGGGCGAGTGTCGCTGAGGGACTGTACGACAATGACAACTCTCGGGCGAGTGTCGCTCAGGGACTGTACGACAATGACAACTCTCGGGCGAGTGTCGCTCAGGGACTGTACGACATTGACAACTCTCGGGCGAGTGTCGCTGAGGGAGTGTACGACAATGTCAACTCTCGGGCGAGTGTCGCTCAGGGACAGTACGACAATGACCACTCTCTGGAGAGTGTCGCTCAGGTAGTGTACGACAATGACAACTCTCGGGCGAGTGTCGCTGAGGGAGTGTACGACTATGAAAACTCTCGGGCGAGTGTCGCTGAGGGAGTGTACGACAATGTCAACTCTCGGGCGAGTGTCGCTGAGGTAGTGTACGACAATGACCACTCTCTGGAGAGTGTCGCTCAGGGACTGTACGACAATGTTAACTCTCGGGCGAGTGTCGCTCAGGGACTGTACGACAATGACAACTCTCGGGCGAGTGTCGCTCAGGGACTGTACGACAATGACAACTCTCGGGCGAGTGTCGCTGAGGGAGTGTACGACAATGTCAACTCTCGGGCGAGTGTCGCTGAGGGAGTGTACGACAATGACAACTCTCGGGCGAGTGTCGCTGAGGGAGTGTACGACAATGTCAACTCTCGGGCGAGTGTCGCTGAGGGAGTGTACGACAATGACAACTCTCGGGCGAGTGTCGCTGAGGGAGTGTACGACAATGTCAACTCTCGGGCGAGTGTCGCTCAGGGACTGTACGACAATGACCACTCTCGGGCGAGTGTCGCTGAGGGAGTTAACGACAATGACAACTCTCGGGCGAGTGTCGCTGAGGGAGTGTACGACAATGTCAACTCTCGGGCGAGTGTCGCTGAGGGAGTGAACGACAATGACCACTCTCTGGAGAGTGTCGCTCAGGGAGTGTACGACAATGACAACTCTCGGGCGAGTGTCGCTGAGGGAGTGTACGACATTGACAACTCTCGGGCGAGTGTCGCTGAGGGAGTGTACGACAATGTCAACTCTCGGGCGAGTGTCGCTCAGGGACTGTACGACAATGACCACTCTCTGGAGAGTGTCGCTCAGGGAGTGTACGACAATGTCAACTCTCGGGCGAGTGTCGCTGAGGTAGTGTACGACAATGACCACTCTCTGGCTAGTGTCGCTCAGGGACTGTACGACAATGTTAACTCTCGGGCGAGTGTCGCTCAGGGACTGTACGACAATGACAACTCTCGGGCGAGTGTCGCTCAGGGACTGTACGACAATTACCACTCTCGGGCGAGTGTCGCTGAGGGAGTGTACGACAATGACAACTCTCGGGCGAGTGTCGCTGAGGGAGTGTACGACAATGACAACTCTCGGGCGAGTGTCGCTGAGGGAGTGTACGACAATGACAACTCTCGGGCGAGTGTCGCTGAGGGAGTGTAAGACAATGACAATTCTCGGGCGATTGTCGCTGAGGGAGTGTACTACAATGACAACTCTTGGGCGAGTGTCGCTGAGGGACAGTACAACAATGACCACTCTCGGGCGAGTGTCGCTGAGGAGCTGTACGACAATGTCAACATTCGGGCGAGTGTCGCTGAGGGAGTGTACGACAATGACAACTCTTGGGCGAGTGTCGCTGAGGTAGTGTACTACAATGACAAATCTCGGGCGAGTGTCGCTCAAGGACTGTACGACAATGTCCACTCTCGGTCGAGTGTCTGTGAGGGAGTGTACGACAATGACAACTCTCAGGCGAGTGTCGCTGAGGGAGTGTACGACAATGACAACTCTCGGGCGAGTGTCGCTGAGGGAGTGTACGACAATGACAACTCTCGGGCGAGTGTCGCTGAGGGAGTGTATGACAATGTCAACTCTCGGGCGAGTGTCGCTGAGGTAGTGTACGACAATGACCACTCTCTGGAGAGTGTCGCTCAGGGACTGTACGACAATGTTAACTCTCGGGCGAGTGTCGCTCAGGGACTGTACGACAATGTCAACTCTCGGGCGAGTGTCGCTCAGGGACTGTACGACAATGACCACTCTCTTGAGAGTTTCGCTCAGGGAGTGTACGACAATGACAACTCTCGGGCGAGTGTCGCTGAGGGAGTGTACGACAATGACAACTTTCGGGCGAGTGTCGCTGAGGGAGTGTACGACAATGACAACTCTCGTACGAGTGTCGCTGAGGGAGTGTACGTCAATGACAACTCTCGGGCGAGTGTCGCTCAGGGACTGTACGACAATGACAACTCTCGGGCGAGTGTCGCTCAGGGACTGTACGACAATGTTAACTCTCGGGCGAGTGTCGCTCAGGGACTGTACGACAATGACCACTCTCGGGCGAGTGTCGCTGAGGGAGTGTACGACAATGACAACTCTCGGGCGAGTGTCGCTGAGGGAGTGTACGACAATGACAACTCTCGGGCGAGTGTTGCTGAGGGAGTGTACGACAATGACAACTCACGGGCGAGTGTCGCTGAGAGAGTGTACGACAATGACATCTCTCGGGCGAGTGTCGCTGAGGGAGTGTACGACAATGTACACTCTCGGGCGAGTGTCGCTGAGGGAGTGTACGACAATGTACACTCTCGGGCGAGTGTCGCTGAGGTAGTGTACGACAATGACCACTCTCTGGAGAGTGTCGCTCAGGGACTGTACGACAATGTTAACTCTCGGGCGAGTGTCGCTCAGGGACTGTACGACAATGACAACTCTCGGGCGAGTGTCGCTCAGGGACTGTACGACAATGTTAACTCTCGGGCGAGTGTCGCTCAGGGACTGTACGACAATTACCACTCTCGGGCGAGTGTCGCTGAGGGAGTGTACGACAATGACAACTCTCGGGCGAGTGTCGCTGAGGGAGTGTACGACAATGACAACTCTCGGGCGAGTGTCGCTGAGGGAGTGTACGACAATGACAACTCTCGGGCGAGTGTCGCTGAGGGAGTGTAAGACAATGACAATTCTCGGGCGATTGTCGCTGAGGGAGTGTACTACAATGACAACTCTTGGGCGAGTGTCGCTGAGGGACAGTACAACAATGACCACTCTCGGGCGAGTGTCGCTGAGGAGCTGTACGACAATGTCAACATTCGGGCGAGTGTCGCTGAGGGAGTGTACGACAATGACAACTCTTGGGCGAGTGTCGCTGAGGTAGTGTACTACAATGACAAATCTCGGGCGAGTGTCGCTCAAGGACTGTACGACAATGTCCACTCTCGGTCGAGTGTCTGTGAGGGAGTGTACGACAATGACAACTCTCGGGCGAGTGTCGCTGAGGGAGTGTACGACAATGACAACTCTCGGGCGAGTGTCGCTGAGGGAGTGTACGACAATGACAACTCTCGGGCGAGTGTCGCTGAGGGAGTGTACGACAATGTCAACTCTCGGGCGAGTGTCGCTGAGGTAGTGTACGACAATGACCACTCTCTGGAGAGTGTCGCTCAGGGACTGTACGACAATGTTAACTCTCGGGCGAGTGTCGCTCAGGGACTGTACGACAATGTCAACTCTCGGGCGAGTGTCGCTCAGGAACTGTACGACAATGACCACTCTCGGGCGAGTGTCGCTGAGGGAGTGTACGACAATGACAACTCTCGGGCGAGTGTCGCTGAGGGAGTGTACGACAATGACAACTCTCGGGCGAGTGTCGCTGAGGGAGTGTACGACAATGTCAACACTCGGGCGAGTGTCGCTGAGGGAGTGTAAGACAATGACAACTCTCGGGCGAGTGTCGCTGAGGGAGTGTACGACAATGTCAACTCTCGGGCGAGTGTCGCTGAGGGAGTGTACGACAATGACAACTCTCGGGCGAGTGTCGCTGAGGGAGTGTACGACAATGTCAACTCTCGGGCGAGTGTCGCTCAGGGACTGTACGACAATGACCACTCTCGGGCGAGTGTCGCTGAGGGAGTTAACGACAATGACAACTCTCGGGCGAGTGTCGCTGAGGGAGTGTACGACAATGTCAACTCTCGGGCGAGTGTCGCTGAGGGAGTGAACGACAATGACCACTCTCTGGAGAGTGTCGCTCAGGGAGTGTACGACAATGACAACTCTCGGGCGAGTGTCGCTGAGGGAGTGTACGACAATGACAATTCTCGGGCGAATGTCGCTGAGGGAGTATACGACAATGACAACTCTCAGGCGAGTGTCACTGAGGGACTGTACGACAATGACAACTCTCTGGCGAGTGTCGCTCAGGGACTGTACGACAATGACAACTCTCGGGCGAGTGTCACTCAGGGACTGTACGACAATGTTTACTCTCGGGCGAGTGTCGCTCAGGGACTGTACGACAATGAACACTCTCGGGCGAGTGTCGCTGAGGGAGTTTACGACAATGACAACTCTCGGACGAGTGTCGCTGAGGGAGTGTACGACAATGACAACTCTCGGGCGAGTGTCGCTGAGGGAGTGTACGACAATGACAACTCTCGGGCGAATGTCGCTGAGGGAGTCTACGACAATGACAACTCTCGGGCGAGTGTCGCTGAGGGACTGTACGAGAATGACAACTCTCGGGCGAGTGTCGCTGAGGGAGTGTACGTCAATGACAACTCTCGGGCAAGTGTCGCTCAGGGACTGTACGACAATGACACCTTTTGGGCGAGTGTCGCTCAGGGACTGTACGACAATGACAACTCTCGGGCGAGTGTCGAGGGAGTGTACGACAATGACCACTCTCGGGCGAGTATCGCTGAGGGAGTGTACGACAATGACAACTCTCGGGCGAGTGTCGCTGAGGGAGTGTACGACAATGACAACTCTCGGGCGAGTGTCGCTGAGGGAGTGTACGACAATGTCAAGTTTAAGGCGAGTGTCGCTGAGGGAGTGTACGACAATGACCACTCTCTGGAAAGTGTCGCTCAGGGAGTGTACGACAATGACAACTCTCGGGCGAATGTCGCTGAGGGAGTGTACGACAATGACAACTCTCGGGCGAATGTCGCTGAGGGAGTCTACGACAATGACAACTCTCTGGCGAGTGTCGCTCAGGGACTGTACGACAATGACAACTCTCGGGCAAGTGTCGCTCAGGGACTGTACGACAATGAAAACTCTCGGGCGAGTGTCGCTGAGGGAGTGTAAGACAATGACAATTCTCGGGCGATTGTCGCTGAGGGACTGTACTACAATGACAACTCTCTGGCGAGTGTCGCTGAGGGACAGTACGACAATGACCACTCTCGGGCGAGTGTCGCTGAGGAGCTGTACGACAATGTCAACTTTCGGGCGAGTGTCGCTGAGGGAGTGTACGACAATGACAACTCTCGGGCGAGTTTCGCTGAGGGAGTGTACGACAATGACAACTCTCGGGCGAGTGTCGCTCAGGGACTGTACGACAATGTCCACTCTCGGGCGAGTGTCAGTGAGGGAGTGTACGACAATGACAACTCTCGGGCGAGTGTCGCTGAGGGAGTGTACGACAATGACAACTCTCGGGCGAGTGTCGCTGAGGGACTGTACGACAATGACAACTCTCGGGCGAGTGTCGCTGAGGGAGTGTACGTCAATGACAACTCTCGGGCAAGTGTCGCTCAGGGACTGTAGGACAATGACAACTTTTGGGCGAGTGTCGCTCAGGGACTGTACGACAATGACAACTCTCGGGCGAGTGTCGCTGAGGGAGTGTACGACAATGACCACTCTCGGGCGAGTGTCGCTGAGGGAGTGTACGACAATGACAACTCTCGGGCGAGTGTCGCTGAGGGAGTGTACGACAATTTCAAATCTCTAGCGAGTGTCGCTGAGGGAGTGTACGACAATGACAACTCTCGGGCGAGTGTCGCTGAGTGAGTGTACGACAATGTCAAGTTTTGGGCGAGTGTCGCTGAGGGTGTGTACGACAATGACCACTTTCTGGAAAGTGTCGCTCAGGGAGTGTACGACAGTGACAACTCTCAGGCGAATGTCGCTGAGGGAGTGTACGACAATGACAACTCTCGGGCGAATGTCGCTGAGGGAGTCTACGACAATGACAACTCTCTGGCGAGTGTCGCTCAGGGACTGTACGACAATGACAACTCTCGGGCAAGTGTCGCTCAGGGACTGTACGACAATGACAACCTTCGGGCGAGTGTCGCTGAGGGAATGTACGACAATGACTACTCTCGGGCGAGCGTCGTTGAGGGAGTGTACGACAATGACAACTCTCGGGCGAGTGTCGCTGAGGGAGTGTACGACATTGACAACTCTCGGGCGATTGTCGCTGATGGACTGTACGACAATGACAACTTTCGGGCGAGTGTCGCTGAGGGAATGTACGACAATGTCAACTCTCGGGCGATTGTCGCTGAGGGAGTGTACGACAATGACCACTCTCGGGCGAGTGTCGCTGAGGGAGTGTACGACAATGACAACTCTCAGGCGAGTGTCGCTGAGGGAGTGTACGACAATGACAACTCTCGGGCGAGTGTCGCTGAGGGAGTGTACGACAATGACAACTCTCGGGCGAGTGTCGCTGAGGGACTGTACGACAATGACAACTCTCGGGCGAGTGTCGCTCAGGGACTGTACGACAATGACAACTCTCGGGCGAGTGTCGCTCAGGGACTGTACGACATTGACAACTCTCGGGCGAGTGTCGCTGAGGGAGTGTACGACAATGTCAACTCTCGGGCGAGTGTCGCTCAGGGACTGTACGACAATGACCACTCTCTGGAGAGTGTCGCTCAGGGAGTGTACGACAATGACAACTCTCGGGCGAGTGTCGCTGAGGGAGTGTACGACTATGAAAACTCTCGGGCGAGTGTCGCTGAGGGAGTGTACGACAATGTCAACTCTCGGGCGAGTGTCGCTGAGGTAGTGTACGACAATGACCACTCTCTGGAGAGTGTCGCTCAGGGACTGTACGACAATGTTAACTCTCGGGCGAGTGTCGCTCAGGGACTGTACGACAATGACAACTCTCGGGCGAGTGTCGCTCAGGGACTGTACGACAATGACCACTCTCGGGCGAGTGTCGCTGAGGGAGTGTACGACAATGACAACTCTCGGGCGAGTGTCGCTGAGGGAGTGTACGACAATGACAACTCTCGGGCGAGTGTCGCTGAGGGAGTGTACGACAATGTCAACTCTCGGGCGAGTGTCGCTGAGGGAGTGTACGACAATGACAACTCTCGGGCGAGTGTCGCTGAGGGAGTGTACGACAATGTCAACTCTCGGGCGAGTGTCGCTGAGGGAGTGTACGACAATGACAACTCTCGGGCGAGTGTCGCTGAGGGAGTGTACGACAATGTCAACTCTCGGGCGAGTGTCGCTGAGGGAGTGAACGACAATGACCACTCTCTGGAGAGTGTCGCTCAGGGAGTGTACGACAATGACAACTCTCGGGCGAGTGTCGCTGAGGGAGTGTACGACATTGACAACTCTCGGGCGAGTGTCGCTGAGGGAGTGTACGACAATGTCAACTCTCGGGCGAGTGTCGCTCAGGGACTGTACGACAATGACCACTCTCTGGAGAGTGTCGCTCAGGGAGTGTACGACAATGACAACTCTCGGGCGAGTGTCGCTGAGGGAGTGTACGACTATGACAACTCTCGGGCGAGTGTCGCTGAGGGAGTGTACGACAATGTCAACACTCGTGCGAATGTCGCTGAGGGAGTGTACGACAATGACCACTCTCTGCAAAGTGTCGCTCAGGGAGTGTACGACAATGACAACTTTCGGGCGAGTGTCGCTGAGGGAGTGTACGACAATGACAACTCTCGTGCGAGTGTCGCTGAGGGAGTGTACGTCAATGACAACTCTCGGGCGAGTGTCGCTCAGGGACTGTACGACAATGACAACTCTCGCGCGAGTGTCGCTCAGGGACTGTACGACAATGTTAACTCTCGGGCGAGTGTCGCTCAGGGACTGTACGACAATGACCACTCTCGGGCGAGTGTCGCTGAGGGAGTGTACGACAATGACAACTCTCGGGCGAGTGTCGCTGAGGGAGTGTACGACAATGACAACTCTCGGGCGAGTGTTGCTGAGGGAGTGTACGACAATGACAACTCACGGGCGAGTGTCGCTGAGGGAGTGTACGACAATGACATCTCTCGGGCGAGTGTCGCTGAGGGAGTGTACGACAATGTCAACTCTCGGGCGAGTGTCGCTGAGGTAGTGTACGACAATGACCACTCTCTGGCTAGTGTCGCTCAGGGACTGTACGACAATGTTAACTCTCGGGCGAGTGTCGCTCAGGGACTGTACGACAATGACAACTCTCGGGCGAGTGTCGCTCAGGGACTGTACGACAATGTTAACTCTCGGGCGAGTGTCGCTCAGGGACTGTACGACAATTACCACTCTCGGGCGAGTGTCGCTGAGGGAGTGTACGACAATGACAACTCTCGGGCGAGTGTCGCTGAGGGAGTGTACGACAATGACAACTCTCGGGCGAGTGTCGCTGAGGGAGTGTACGACAATGACAACTCTCGGGCGAGTGTCGCTGAGGGAGTGTATGACAATGTCAACTCTCGGGCGAGTGTCGCTGAGGTAGTGTACGACAATGACCACTCTCTGGAGAGTGTCGCTCAGGGACTGTACGACAATGTTAACTCTCGGGCGAGTGTCGCTCAGGGACTGTACGACAATGACAACTCTCGGGCGAGTGTCGCTCAGGGACTGTACGACAATGACCACTCTCGGGCGAGTGTCGCTGAGGGAGTGTACGACAATGACAACTCTCGGGCGAGTGTCGCTGAGGGAGTGTACGACAATGACAACTCTCGGGCGAGTGTCGCTGAGGGAGTGTACGACAATGTCAACTCTCGGGCGAGTGTCGCTGAGGGAGTGTACGACAATGACAACTCTCGGAAGAGTGTCGCTGAGGGAGTCTACGACAATGTCAACTCTCGGGCGAGTGTCGCTGAGGGAGTGTACGACAATGACAACTCTCGGGCGAGTGTCGCTGAGGGAGTGTACGACAAGGTCAACTCTCGGGCGAGTGTCGCTCAGGGACTGTACGACAATGACCACTCTCGGGCGAGTGTCGCTGAGGGAGTGTACGACAATGACAACTCTCGGGCGAGTGTCGCTGAGGGAGTGTACGACAATGACAACTCTCGGGCGAGTGTTGCTGAGGGAGTGTACGACAATGACAACTCACGGGCGAGTGTCGCTGAGGGAGTGTACGACAATGACAACTCTCGGGCGAGTGTCGCTGAGGGAGTGTACGACAATGTCAACTCTCGGGCGAGTGTCGCTGAGGTAGTGTACGACAATGACCACTCTCTGGAGAGTGTCGCTCAGGGACTGTACGACAATGTTAACTCTCGGGCGAGTGTCGCTCAGGGACTGTACGACAATGACAACTCTCGGGCGAGTGTCGCTCAGGGACTGTACGACAATGTTAACTCTCGGGCGAATGTCGCTCAGGGACTGTACGACAATGAGCACTATCGGGCGAGTGTCGCTGAGGGAGTGTACGACAATGACAACTCTCGGGCGAGTGTCGCTGAGGGAGTGTACGACAATGACAACTCTCGGGCGAGTGTCGCTGAGGGAGTGTACGACAATGACAACTCTCGGGCGAGTGTCGCTGAGGGAGTGTAAGACAATGACAATTCTCGGGCGATTGTCGCTGAGGGAGTGTACTACAATGACAACTCTCGGGCGAGTGTCGCTGAGGGACAGTACAACAATGACTACTCTCGGGCGAGTGTCGCTGAGGAGCTGTACGACAATGTCAACATTCGGGCGAGTGTCGCTGAGGGAGTGTACGACAATGACAACTCTCGGGCGAGTGTCGCTGAGGGAGTGTACTACAATGACAACTCTCGGGCGAGTGTCGCTCAAGGACTGTACGACAATGTCCACTCTCGGGCGAGTGTCGCTCAGGGACTGTACGACAATGACCACTCTCGGGCGAGTGTCGCTGAGGGAGTGTACGACAATGACAACTCTCGGGCGAGTGTCGCTGAGGGAGTGTACGACAATGACAACTCTCGGGGGAGTGTCACTGAGGGAGTGTACGACAATGACAACTCTCGGGCGAGTGTCGCTGAGGGAGTGTACGACAATGACAACTCTCGGGCGAGTGTCGCTGAGGGAGTGTACGACAATGTCAACTCTCGGGCGAGTGTCGCTGAGGTAGTGTACGACAATGACCACTCTCTGGAGAGTGTCGCTCAGGGACTGTACGACAATGACAACTCTCGGGCGAGTGTCGCTGAGGGAGTGTACGACAATGTCAACTCTCGGGCGAGTGTCGTTGAGGGAGTGTACGACAATGACAACTCTCGGGCGAGTGTCGCTGAGGGAGTGTACGACAATGTCAACTCTCGGGCGAGTGTCGCTCAGGGACTGTACGACAATGACCACTCTCGGGCGAGTGTCGCTCAGGGACTGTACGACAATGTTAACTCTCGGGCGAGTGTCGCTGAGGGAGTGTACGACAATGACAACTTTTGGGCGAGTGTCGCTCAGGGACTGTACGACAATGACCACTCTCGGGCGAGTGTCGCTCAGGGACTGTACGACAATGACAACTTTTGGGCGAGTGTCGCTCAGGGACTGTACGACAATGACCACTCTCGGGCGAGTGTCGCTCAGGGACTGTACGACAATGACAATCTCGGGCGAGTGTCGCTGAGGGAGTGTACGACAATGTCAACTCTCGGGCGAGTGTCGTTGAGGGAGTGTACGACAATGACAGATCTCGGGCGAGTGTCGCTGAGGGAGTGTACGACAATGTAAACTCTCGGGCGAGTGTCGCTCAGGGACTGTACGACAATGACCACTCTCGGGCGAGTGTCGCTCAGGGACTGTACGACAATGTTAACTCTCGGGCGAGTGTCGCTGAGGGAGTGTACGACAATGACAACTTTTGGGCGAGTGTCGCTCAGGGACTGTACGACAATGACCACTCTCGGGCGAGTGTCGCTCAGGGACTGTACGACAATGACAACTTTTGGGCGAGTGTCGCTCAGGGACTGTACGACAATGACCACTCTCGGGCGAGTGTCGCTCAGGGACTGTACGACAATGTCAACTCTCGGGCGAGTGTCGCTGAGGGAGTGTACGACAATGTCAACTCTCGGGCAAGTGTCGCTCAGGGACTGTACGACAATGACCACTCTCGGGCGAGTGTCGCTGAGGGACTGTACGACAATGTCAACTCTCGGGCGAGTGACGCTGAGGGAGTGTACGACAATGACAACTCTCGGGCGAGTGTCGCTGAGGGAGTGTACGACAATGACAACTCTCGGGCGAGTGTCGCTGAGGGAGTGTACGACAATGACCACTCTCGGGCGAGTGTCGCTGAGGGAGTGTACGACAATGACAACTCTCGGGCGAGTGTCGCTGAGGGAGTGTACGACAATGACAACTCTCGGGCGAGTGTCGCTGAGGGAGTGTACGACAATGACAACTCTCGGGCGAGTGTCGCTGAGGGAGTGTACGACAATGACAACTCTCGGGCGAGTGTCGCTGAGGAAGTGTACGACAAAATCAACTCTCGGGCGAGTTTCGCTGAGGTAGTGTACGACAATGACCACTCTCTGGAGAGTGTCGCTCAGGGACTGTACGACAATGACAACTCGGGCGAGTGTCGCTGAGGGAGTGTACGACAATGACAACTCTCGGGCGAGTGTCGCTGAGGGAGTGTACGACAATGACAACTCTCGGGCGAGTGTCGCTGAGGGAGTGTAAGACAATGACAATTCTCGGGCGATTGTCGCTGAGGGAGTGTACTACAATGACAATTCTCGGGCGAGTGTCGCTGAGGGAGTGTACGACAATGACAACTCTCGGGCGAGTGTCGCTGAGGGAGTGTACGACAATGACAACTCTCGGGCGAGTGTCGCTGAGAGAGTGTACGACAATGACAACTCTCGGGCGAGTGTGGCTGATGGAGTGTACGACAATGTTAACTCTCGGGCGAGTGTCGCTCAGGGACTGTACGACAATGACCACTCTCGGGCGAGTGTCGCTGAGGGAGTGTACGACAATGACAACTCTCGGGCGAGTGTCGCTGAGGGAGTGTACGACAATGACAACTCTCGGGCGAGTGTCGCTGAGGGAGTGTACGACAATGACAACTCTCGGGCGAGTGTCGCTGAGGGAGTGTAAGACAATGACAATTCTCGGGCGATTGTCGCTGAGGGAGTGTACTACAATGACAACTCTCGGGCGAGTGTCGCTGAGGGACAGTACGACAATGACCACTCTCGGGCGAGTGTCGCTGAGGAGCTGTACGACAATGTCAACTTTAGGCGAGTGTCGCTGAGGGAGTGTACGACAATGACAACTCTCGGGCGAGTGTCGCTGAGGGAGTGTACGACAATGACAACTCTCGGGCGAGTGTCGCTCAGGGACTGTACGACAATGTCCACTCTCGGGCGAGTGTCTGTGAGGGAGTGTACGACAATGACAACTCTCGGGCGAGTGTCGCTGAGGGAGTGTACGACAATGACAACTCTCGGGCGAGTGTCGCTGAGGGAGTGTACGACAATGACAAGTCTCGGGCGAGTGTCGCTGAGGGAGTGTACGACAATGACAACTCTCGGGCGAGTGTCGCTGAGGAAGTGTACGACAATGTCAACTCTCGGGCGAGTGTCGCTGAGGAAGTGTACGACAATGACAACTCTCGGGCGAATGTCGCTGAGGGAGTATACGACAATGACAACTCTCGGGCGAGTGTCGCTGAGGGAGTGTACGACAATGACAACTCTCGGGCGAGTGTCGCTGAGGGACAGTACGACAATGACCACTCTCGGGCGAGTGTCGCTGAGGAGCTGTACGACAATGTCAACTTTCGGGCGAGTGTCGCTGAGGGAGTGTACGACAATGACAACTCTCGGGCGAGTGTCGCTCAGGGACTGTACGACAATGTCCACTCTCGGGCGAGTGTCTGTGAGGGAGTGTACGACAATGACAACTCTCGGGCGAGTGTCGCTGAGGGAGTGTACGACAATGTCAACTCTCGGGCGAGTGTCGCTCAGGGACTGTACGACAATGTCCACTCTCGGGCGAGTGTCTGTGAGGGAGTGTACGACAATGACAACTCTCGGGCGAGTGCCGCTGAGAGAGTGTACGACAATGACAACTCTCGGGCGAGTGTGGCTGATGGAGTGTACGACAATGACAACTCTCGGGCGAGTGTCGCTGAGGGAGTGTACGACAATGTCAACTCTCGGGCGAGTGTCGCTGAGGTAGTGTACGACAATGACCACTCTCTGGAGAGTGTCGCTCAGGGACTGTACGACAATGTAAACTCTCGGGCGAGTGTCGCTCAGGGACTGTACGACAATGACAACTCTCGGGCGAGTGTCGCTCAGGGACTGTACGACAATGTTAACTCTCGGGCGAGTGTCGCTCAGGGACTGTACGACAATGACAACTCTCGGGCGAGTGTCGCTGAGGGAGTGTACGACAATGACAACTCTCGGGCGAGTGTCGCTGAGGGAGTGTAAGACAATGACAATTCTCGGGCGATTGTCGCTGAGGGAGTGTACTACAATGACAACTCTCGGGCGAGTGTCGCTGAGGGAGTGTACGACAATGTCAACTTTCGGGCGAGTGTCGCTGAGGGAGTGTACGACAATGACAACTCTCGGGCGAGTGTCGCTGAGGGAGTGTACGACAATGACAACTCTCGGGCGAGTGTCGCTCAGGGACTGTACGACAATGTCCACTCTCGGGCGAGTGTCTGTGAGGGAGTGTACGACAATGACAACTCTCGGGCGAGTGTCGCTGAGAGAGTGTACGACAATGACAACTCTCGGGCGAGTGTGGCTGATGGAGTGTACGACAATGACAACTCTCGGGCGAGTGTCGCTGAGGGAGTGTACGACAATGTCAACTCTCGGGCGATTGTCGCTGAGGTAGTGTACGACAATGACCACTCTCTGGAGAGTGTCGCTCAGGGACTGTACGACAATGTAAACTCTCGGGCGAGTGTCGCTCAGGGACTGTACGACAATGACAACTCTCGGGCGAGTGTCGCTCAGGGACTGTACGACAATGTTAACTCTCGGGCGAGTGTCGCTCAGGGACTGTACGACAATGACCACTCTCGGGCGAGTGTCGCTGAGGGAGTGTACGACAATGACAATTCTCGGGCGAGTGTCGCTGAGGGAGTGTACGACAATGACAACTCTCGGGCGAGTGTCGCTGAGGGAGTGTAAGACAATGACAATTCTCGGGCGATTGTCGCTGAGGGAGTGTACTACAATGACAACTCTCGGGCGAGTGTCGCTGAGGGACAGTACGACAATGACCACTCTCGGGCGAGTGTCGCTGAGGAGCTGTACGACAATGTCAACTTTCGGGCGAGTGTCGCTGAGGGAGTGTACGACAATGACAACTCTCGGGCGAGTGTCGCTGAGGGAGTGTACGACTTTGACAACTCTCGGGCGAGTGTCGCTCAGGGACTGTACGACAATGTCAACATTCGGGCGAGTGTCGCTGAGGGAGTGTACGACAATGACAACTCTTGGGCGAGTGTCGCTGAGGTAGTGTACTACAATGACAAATCTCGGGCGAGTGTCGCTCAAGGACTGTACGACAATGTCCACTCTCGGTCGAGTGTCTGTGAGGGAGTGTACGACAATGACAACTCTCGGGCGAGTGTCGCTGAGGGAGTGTACGACAATGACAACTCTCGGGCGAGTGTCGCTGAGGGAGTGTACGACAATGACAACTCTCGGGCGAGTGTCGCTGAGGGAGTGTACGACAATGTCAACTCTCGGGCGAGTGTCGCTGAGGTAGTGTACGACAATGACCACTCTCTGGAGAGTGTCGCTCAGGGACTGTACGACAATGTTAACTCTCGGGCGAGTGTCGCTCAGGGACTGTACGACAATGTCAACTCTCGGGCGAGTGTCGCTCAGGAACTGTACGACAATGACCACTCTCGGGCGAGTGTCGCTGAGGGAGTGTACGACAATGACAACTCTCGGGCGAGTGTCGCTGAGGGAGTGTACGACAATGACAACTCTCGGGCGAGTGTCGCTGAGGGAGTGTACGACAATGTCAACACTCGGGCGAGTGTCGCTGAGGGAGTGTAAGACAATGACAACTCTCGGGCGAGTGTCGCTGAGGGAGTGTACGACAATGTCAACTCTCGGGCGAGTGTCGCTGAGGGAGTGTACGACAATGACAACTCTCGGGCGAGTGTCGCTGAGGGAGTGTACGACAATGTCAACTCTCGGGCGAGTGTCGCTCAGGGACTGTACGACAATGACCACTCTCGGGCGAGTGTCGCTGAGGGAGTTAACGACAATGACAACTCTCGGGCGAGTGTCGCTGAGGGAGTGTACGACAATGTCAACTCTCGGGCGAGTGTCGCTGAGGGAGTGAACGACAATGACCACTCTCTGGAGAGTGTCGCTCAGGGAGTGTACGACAATGACAACTCTCGGGCGAGTGTCGCTGAGGGAGTGTACGACAATGACAATTCTCGGGCGAATGTCGCTGAGGGAGTATACGACAATGACAACTCTCAGGCGAGTGTCACTGAGGGACTGTACGACAATGACAACTCTCTGGCGAGTGTCGCTCAGGGACTGTACGACAATGACAACTCTCGGGCGAGTGTCACTCAGGGACTGTACGACAATGTTTACTCTCGGGCGAGTGTCGCTCAGGGACTGTACGACAATGAACACTCTCGGGCGAGTGTCGCTGAGGGAGTTTACGACAATGACAACTCTCGGACGAGTGTCGCTGAGGGAGTGTACGACAATGACAACTCTCGGGCGAGTGTCGCTGAGGGAGTGTACGACAATGACAACTCTCGGGCGAATGTCGCTGAGGGAGTCTACGACAATGACAACTCTCGGGCGAGTGTCGCTGAGGGACTGTACGAGAATGACAACTCTCGGGCGAGTGTCGCTGAGGGAGTGTACGTCAATGACAACTCTCGGGCAAGTGTCGCTCAGGGACTGTACGACAATGACACCTTTTGGGCGAGTGTCGCTCAGGGACTGTACGACAATGACAACTCTCGGGCGAGTGTCGAGGGAGTGTACGACAATGACCACTCTCGGGCGAGTATCGCTGAGGGAGTGTACGACAATGACAACTCTCGGGCGAGTGTCGCTGAGGGAGTGTACGACAATGACAACTCTCGGGCGAGTGTCGCTGAGGGAGTGTACGACAATGTCAAGTTTAAGGCGAGTGTCGCTGAGGGAGTGTACGACAATGACCACTCTCTGGAAAGTGTCGCTCAGGGAGTGTACGACAATGACAACTCTCGGGCGAATGTCGCTGAGGGAGTGTACGACAATGACAACTCTCGGGCGAATGTCGCTGAGGGAGTCTACGACAATGACAACTCTCTGGCGAGTGTCGCTCAGGGACTGTACGACAATGACAACTCTCGGGCAAGTGTCGCTCAGGGACTGTACGACAATGAAAACTCTCGGGCGAGTGTCGCTGAGGGAGTGTAAGACAATGACAATTCTCGGGCGATTGTCGCTGAGGGACTGTACTACAATGACAACTCTCTGGCGAGTGTCGCTGAGGGACAGTACGACAATGACCACTCTCGGGCGAGTGTCGCTGAGGAGCTGTACGACAATGTCAACTTTCGGGCGAGTGTCGCTGAGGGAGTGTACGACAATGACAACTCTCGGGCGAGTTTCGCTGAGGGAGTGTACGACAATGACAACTCTCGGGCGAGTGTCGCTCAGGGACTGTACGACAATGTCCACTCTCGGGCGAGTGTCAGTGAGGGAGTGTACGACAATGACAACTCTCGGGCGAGTGTCGCTGAGGGAGTGTACGACAATGACAACTCTCGGGCGAGTGTCGCTGAGGGACTGTACGACAATGACAACTCTCGGGCGAGTGTCGCTGAGGGAGTGTACGTCAATGACAACTCTCGGGCAAGTGTCGCTCAGGGACTGTAGGACAATGACAACTTTTGGGCGAGTGTCGCTCAGGGACTGTACGACAATGACAACTCTCGGGCGAGTGTCGCTGAGGGAGTGTACGACAATGACCACTCTCGGGCGAGTGTCGCTGAGGGAGTGTACGACAATGACAACTCTCGGGCGAGTGTCGCTGAGGGAGTGTACGACAATTTCAAATCTCTAGCGAGTGTCGCTGAGGGAGTGTACGACAATGACAACTCTCGGGCGAGTGTCGCTGAGTGAGTGTACGACAATGTCAAGTTTTGGGCGAGTGTCGCTGAGGGTGTGTACGACAATGACCACTTTCTGGAAAGTGTCGCTCAGGGAGTGTACGACAGTGACAACTCTCAGGCGAATGTCGCTGAGGGAGTGTACGACAATGACAACTCTCGGGCGAATGTCGCTGAGGGAGTCTACGACAATGACAACTCTCTGGCGAGTGTCGCTCAGGGACTGTACGACAATGACAACTCTCGGGCAAGTGTCGCTCAGGGACTGTACGACAATGACAACCTTCGGGCGAGTGTCGCTGAGGGAATGTACGACAATGACTACTCTCGGGCGAGCGTCGTTGAGGGAGTGTACGACAATGACAACTCTCGGGCGAGTGTCGCTGAGGGAGTGTACGACATTGACAACTCTCGGGCGATTGTCGCTGATGGACTGTACGACAATGACAACTTTCGGGCGAGTGTCGCTGAGGGAATGTACGACAATGTCAACTCTCGGGCGATTGTCGCTGAGGGAGTGTACGACAATGACCACTCTCGGGCGAGTGTCGCTGAGGGAGTGTACGACAATGACAACTCTCAGGCGAGTGTCGCTGAGGGAGTGTACGACAATGACAACTCTCGGGCGAGTGTCGCTGAGGGAGTGTACGACAATGACAACTCTCGGGCGAGTGTCGCTGAGGGACTGTACGACAATGACAACTCTCGGGCGAGTGTCGCTCAGGGACTGTACGACAATGACAACTCTCGGGCGAGTGTCGCTCAGGGACTGTACGACATTGACAACTCTCGGGCGAGTGTCGCTGAGGGAGTGTACGACAATGTCAACTCTCGGGCGAGTGTCGCTCAGGGACTGTACGACAATGACCACTCTCTGGAGAGTGTCGCTCAGGGAGTGTACGACAATGACAACTCTCGGGCGAGTGTCGCTGAGGGAGTGTACGACTATGAAAACTCTCGGGCGAGTGTCGCTGAGGGAGTGTACGACAATGTCAACTCTCGGGCGAGTGTCGCTGAGGTAGTGTACGACAATGACCACTCTCTGGAGAGTGTCGCTCAGGGACTGTACGACAATGTTAACTCTCGGGCGAGTGTCGCTCAGGGACTGTACGACAATGACAACTCTCGGGCGAGTGTCGCTCAGGGACTGTACGACAATGACCACTCTCGGGCGAGTGTCGCTGAGGGAGTGTACGACAATGACAACTCTCGGGCGAGTGTCGCTGAGGGAGTGTACGACAATGACAACTCTCGGGCGAGTGTCGCTGAGGGAGTGTACGACAATGTCAACTCTCGGGCGAGTGTCGCTGAGGGAGTGTACGACAATGACAACTCTCGGGCGAGTGTCGCTGAGGGAGTGTACGACAATGTCAACTCTCGGGCGAGTGTCGCTGAGGGAGTGTACGACAATGACAACTCTCGGGCGAGTGTCGCTGAGGGAGTGTACGACAATGTCAACTCTCGGGCGAGTGTCGCTGAGGGAGTGAACGACAATGACCACTCTCTGGAGAGTGTCGCTCAGGGAGTGTACGACAATGACAACTCTCGGGCGAGTGTCGCTGAGGGAGTGTACGACATTGACAACTCTCGGGCGAGTGTCGCTGAGGGAGTGTACGACAATGTCAACTCTCGGGCGAGTGTCGCTCAGGGACTGTACGACAATGACCACTCTCTGGAGAGTGTCGCTCAGGGAGTGTACGACAATGACAACTCTCGGGCGAGTGTCGCTGAGGGAGTGTACGACTATGACAACTCTCGGGCGAGTGTCGCTGAGGGAGTGTACGACAATGTCAACACTCGTGCGAATGTCGCTGAGGGAGTGTACGACAATGACCACTCTCTGCAAAGTGTCGCTCAGGGAGTGTACGACAATGACAACTTTCGGGCGAGTGTCGCTGAGGGAGTGTACGACAATGACAACTCTCGTGCGAGTGTCGCTGAGGGAGTGTACGTCAATGACAACTCTCGGGCGAGTGTCGCTCAGGGACTGTACGACAATGACAACTCTCGCGCGAGTGTCGCTCAGGGACTGTACGACAATGTTAACTCTCGGGCGAGTGTCGCTCAGGGACTGTACGACAATGACCACTCTCGGGCGAGTGTCGCTGAGGGAGTGTACGACAATGACAACTCTCGGGCGAGTGTCGCTGAGGGAGTGTACGACAATGACAACTCTCGGGCGAGTGTTGCTGAGGGAGTGTACGACAATGACAACTCACGGGCGAGTGTCGCTGAGGGAGTGTACGACAATGACATCTCTCGGGCGAGTGTCGCTGAGGGAGTGTACGACAATGTCAACTCTCGGGCGAGTGTCGCTGAGGTAGTGTACGACAATGACCACTCTCTGGCTAGTGTCGCTCAGGGACTGTACGACAATGTTAACTCTCGGGCGAGTGTCGCTCAGGGACTGTACGACAATGACAACTCTCGGGCGAGTGTCGCTCAGGGACTGTACGACAATGTTAACTCTCGGGCGAGTGTCGCTCAGGGACTGTACGACAATTACCACTCTCGGGCGAGTGTCGCTGAGGGAGTGTACGACAATGACAACTCTCGGGCGAGTGTCGCTGAGGGAGTGTACGACAATGACAACTCTCGGGCGAGTGTCGCTGAGGGAGTGTACGACAATGACAACTCTCGGGCGAGTGTCGCTGAGGGAGTGTATGACAATGTCAACTCTCGGGCGAGTGTCGCTGAGGTAGTGTACGACAATGACCACTCTCTGGAGAGTGTCGCTCAGGGACTGTACGACAATGTTAACTCTCGGGCGAGTGTCGCTCAGGGACTGTACGACAATGACAACTCTCGGGCGAGTGTCGCTCAGGGACTGTACGACAATGACCACTCTCGGGCGAGTGTCGCTGAGGGAGTGTACGACAATGACAACTCTCGGGCGAGTGTCGCTGAGGGAGTGTACGACAATGACAACTCTCGGGCGAGTGTCGCTGAGGGAGTGTACGACAATGTCAACTCTCGGGCGAGTGTCGCTGAGGGAGTGTACGACAATGACAACTCTCGGAAGAGTGTCGCTGAGGGAGTCTACGACAATGTCAACTCTCGGGCGAGTGTCGCTGAGGGAGTGTACGACAATGACAACTCTCGGGCGAGTGTCGCTGAGGGAGTGTACGACAAGGTCAACTCTCGGGCGAGTGTCGCTCAGGGACTGTACGACAATGACCACTCTCGGGCGAGTGTCGCTGAGGGAGTGTACGACAATGACAACTCTCGGGCGAGTGTCGCTGAGGGAGTGTACGACAATGACAACTCTCGGGCGAGTGTTGCTGAGGGAGTGTACGACAATGACAACTCACGGGCGAGTGTCGCTGAGGGAGTGTACGACAATGACAACTCTCGGGCGAGTGTCGCTGAGGGAGTGTACGACAATGTCAACTCTCGGGCGAGTGTCGCTGAGGTAGTGTACGACAATGACCACTCTCTGGAGAGTGTCGCTCAGGGACTGTACGACAATGTTAACTCTCGGGCGAGTGTCGCTCAGGGACTGTACGACAATGACAACTCTCGGGCGAGTGTCGCTCAGGGACTGTACGACAATGTTAACTCTCGGGCGAATGTCGCTCAGGGACTGTACGACAATGAGCACTATCGGGCGAGTGTCGCTGAGGGAGTGTACGACAATGACAACTCTCGGGCGAGTGTCGCTGAGGGAGTGTACGACAATGACAACTCTCGGGCGAGTGTCGCTGAGGGAGTGTACGACAATGACAACTCTCGGGCGAGTGTCGCTGAGGGAGTGTAAGACAATGACAATTCTCGGGCGATTGTCGCTGAGGGAGTGTACTACAATGACAACTCTCGGGCGAGTGTCGCTGAGGGACAGTACAACAATGACTACTCTCGGGCGAGTGTCGCTGAGGAGCTGTACGACAATGTCAACATTCGGGCGAGTGTCGCTGAGGGAGTGTACGACAATGACAACTCTCGGGCGAGTGTCGCTGAGGGAGTGTACTACAATGACAACTCTCGGGCGAGTGTCGCTCAAGGACTGTACGACAATGTCCACTCTCGGGCGAGTGTCGCTCAGGGACTGTACGACAATGACCACTCTCGGGCGAGTGTCGCTGAGGGAGTGTACGACAATGACAACTCTCGGGCGAGTGTCGCTGAGGGAGTGTACGACAATGACAACTCTCGGGGGAGTGTCACTGAGGGAGTGTACGACAATGACAACTCTCGGGCGAGTGTCGCTGAGGGAGTGTACGACAATGACAACTCTCGGGCGAGTGTCGCTGAGGGAGTGTACGACAATGTCAACTCTCGGGCGAGTGTCGCTGAGGTAGTGTACGACAATGACCACTCTCTGGAGAGTGTCGCTCAGGGACTGTACGACAATGACAACTCTCGGGCGAGTGTCGCTGAGGGAGTGTACGACAATGTCAACTCTCGGGCGAGTGTCGTTGAGGGAGTGTACGACAATGACAACTCTCGGGCGAGTGTCGCTGAGGGAGTGTACGACAATGTCAACTCTCGGGCGAGTGTCGCTCAGGGACTGTACGACAATGACCACTCTCGGGCGAGTGTCGCTCAGGGACTGTACGACAATGTTAACTCTCGGGCGAGTGTCGCTGAGGGAGTGTACGACAATGACAACTTTTGGGCGAGTGTCGCTCAGGGACTGTACGACAATGACCACTCTCGGGCGAGTGTCGCTCAGGGACTGTACGACAATGACAACTTTTGGGCGAGTGTCGCTCAGGGACTGTACGACAATGACCACTCTCGGGCGAGTGTCGCTCAGGGACTGTACGACAATGACAATCTCGGGCGAGTGTCGCTGAGGGAGTGTACGACAATGTCAACTCTCGGGCGAGTGTCGTTGAGGGAGTGTACGACAATGACAGATCTCGGGCGAGTGTCGCTGAGGGAGTGTACGACAATGTAAACTCTCGGGCGAGTGTCGCTCAGGGACTGTACGACAATGACCACTCTCGGGCGAGTGTCGCTCAGGGACTGTACGACAATGTTAACTCTCGGGCGAGTGTCGCTGAGGGAGTGTACGACAATGACAACTTTTGGGCGAGTGTCGCTCAGGGACTGTACGACAATGACCACTCTCGGGCGAGTGTCGCTCAGGGACTGTACGACAATGACAACTTTTGGGCGAGTGTCGCTCAGGGACTGTACGACAATGACCACTCTCGGGCGAGTGTCGCTCAGGGACTGTACGACAATGTCAACTCTCGGGCGAGTGTCGCTGAGGGAGTGTACGACAATGTCAACTCTCGGGCAAGTGTCGCTCAGGGACTGTACGACAATGACCACTCTCGGGCGAGTGTCGCTGAGGGACTGTACGACAATGTCAACTCTCGGGCGAGTGACGCTGAGGGAGTGTACGACAATGACAACTCTCGGGCGAGTGTCGCTGAGGGAGTGTACGACAATGACAACTCTCGGGCGAGTGTCGCTGAGGGAGTGTACGACAATGACCACTCTCGGGCGAGTGTCGCTGAGGGAGTGTACGACAATGACAACTCTCGGGCGAGTGTCGCTGAGGGAGTGTACGACAATGACAACTCTCGGGCGAGTGTCGCTGAGGGAGTGTACGACAATGACAACTCTCGGGCGAGTGTCGCTGAGGGAGTGTACGACAATGACAACTCTCGGGCGAGTGTCGCTGAGGAAGTGTACGACAAAATCAACTCTCGGGCGAGTTTCGCTGAGGTAGTGTACGACAATGACCACTCTCTGGAGAGTGTCGCTCAGGGACTGTACGACAATGACAACTCGGGCGAGTGTCGCTGAGGGAGTGTACGACAATGACAACTCTCGGGCGAGTGTCGCTGAGGGAGTGTACGACAATGACAACTCTCGGGCGAGTGTCGCTGAGGGAGTGTAAGACAATGACAATTCTCGGGCGATTGTCGCTGAGGGAGTGTACTACAATGACAATTCTCGGGCGAGTGTCGCTGAGGGAGTGTACGACAATGACAACTCTCGGGCGAGTGTCGCTGAGGGAGTGTACGACAATGACAACTCTCGGGCGAGTGTCGCTGAGAGAGTGTACGACAATGACAACTCTCGGGCGAGTGTGGCTGATGGAGTGTACGACAATGTTAACTCTCGGGCGAGTGTCGCTCAGGGACTGTACGACAATGACCACTCTCGGGCGAGTGTCGCTGAGGGAGTGTACGACAATGACAACTCTCGGGCGAGTGTCGCTGAGGGAGTGTACGACAATGACAACTCTCGGGCGAGTGTCGCTGAGGGAGTGTACGACAATGACAACTCTCGGGCGAGTGTCGCTGAGGGAGTGTAAGACAATGACAATTCTCGGGCGATTGTCGCTGAGGGAGTGTACTACAATGACAACTCTCGGGCGAGTGTCGCTGAGGGACAGTACGACAATGACCACTCTCGGGCGAGTGTCGCTGAGGAGCTGTACGACAATGTCAACTTTAGGCGAGTGTCGCTGAGGGAGTGTACGACAATGACAACTCTCGGGCGAGTGTCGCTGAGGGAGTGTACGACAATGACAACTCTCGGGCGAGTGTCGCTCAGGGACTGTACGACAATGTCCACTCTCGGGCGAGTGTCTGTGAGGGAGTGTACGACAATGACAACTCTCGGGCGAGTGTCGCTGAGGGAGTGTACGACAATGACAACTCTCGGGCGAGTGTCGCTGAGGGAGTGTACGACAATGACAAGTCTCGGGCGAGTGTCGCTGAGGGAGTGTACGACAATGACAACTCTCGGGCGAGTGTCGCTGAGGAAGTGTACGACAATGTCAACTCTCGGGCGAGTGTCGCTGAGGAAGTGTACGACAATGACAACTCTCGGGCGAATGTCGCTGAGGGAGTATACGACAATGACAACTCTCGGGCGAGTGTCGCTGAGGGAGTGTACGACAATGACAACTCTCGGGCGAGTGTCGCTGAGGGACAGTACGACAATGACCACTCTCGGGCGAGTGTCGCTGAGGAGCTGTACGACAATGTCAACTTTCGGGCGAGTGTCGCTGAGGGAGTGTACGACAATGACAACTCTCGGGCGAGTGTCGCTCAGGGACTGTACGACAATGTCCACTCTCGGGCGAGTGTCTGTGAGGGAGTGTACGACAATGACAACTCTCGGGCGAGTGTCGCTGAGGGAGTGTACGACAATGTCAACTCTCGGGCGAGTGTCGCTCAGGGACTGTACGACAATGTCCACTCTCGGGCGAGTGTCTGTGAGGGAGTGTACGACAATGACAACTCTCGGGCGAGTGCCGCTGAGAGAGTGTACGACAATGACAACTCTCGGGCGAGTGTGGCTGATGGAGTGTACGACAATGACAACTCTCGGGCGAGTGTCGCTGAGGGAGTGTACGACAATGTCAACTCTCGGGCGAGTGTCGCTGAGGTAGTGTACGACAATGACCACTCTCTGGAGAGTGTCGCTCAGGGACTGTACGACAATGTAAACTCTCGGGCGAGTGTCGCTCAGGGACTGTACGACAATGACAACTCTCGGGCGAGTGTCGCTCAGGGACTGTACGACAATGTTAACTCTCGGGCGAGTGTCGCTCAGGGACTGTACGACAATGACAACTCTCGGGCGAGTGTCGCTGAGGGAGTGTACGACAATGACAACTCTCGGGCGAGTGTCGCTGAGGGAGTGTAAGACAATGACAATTCTCGGGCGATTGTCGCTGAGGGAGTGTACTACAATGACAACTCTCGGGCGAGTGTCGCTGAGGGAGTGTACGACAATGTCAACTTTCGGGCGAGTGTCGCTGAGGGAGTGTACGACAATGACAACTCTCGGGCGAGTGTCGCTGAGGGAGTGTACGACAATGACAACTCTCGGGCGAGTGTCGCTCAGGGACTGTACGACAATGTCCACTCTCGGGCGAGTGTCTGTGAGGGAGTGTACGACAATGACAACTCTCGGGCGAGTGTCGCTGAGAGAGTGTACGACAATGACAACTCTCGGGCGAGTGTGGCTGATGGAGTGTACGACAATGACAACTCTCGGGCGAGTGTCGCTGAGGGAGTGTACGACAATGTCAACTCTCGGGCGATTGTCGCTGAGGTAGTGTACGACAATGACCACTCTCTGGAGAGTGTCGCTCAGGGACTGTACGACAATGTAAACTCTCGGGCGAGTGTCGCTCAGGGACTGTACGACAATGACAACTCTCGGGCGAGTGTCGCTCAGGGACTGTACGACAATGTTAACTCTCGGGCGAGTGTCGCTCAGGGACTGTACGACAATGACCACTCTCGGGCGAGTGTCGCTGAGGGAGTGTACGACAATGACAATTCTCGGGCGAGTGTCGCTGAGGGAGTGTACGACAATGACAACTCTCGGGCGAGTGTCGCTGAGGGAGTGTAAGACAATGACAATTCTCGGGCGATTGTCGCTGAGGGAGTGTACTACAATGACAACTCTCGGGCGAGTGTCGCTGAGGGACAGTACGACAATGACCACTCTCGGGCGAGTGTCGCTGAGGAGCTGTACGACAATGTCAACTTTCGGGCGAGTGTCGCTGAGGGAGTGTACGACAATGACAACTCTCGGGCGAGTGTCGCTGAGGGAGTGTACGACTTTGACAACTCTCGGGCGAGTGTCGCTCAGGGACTGTACGACAATGTCCACTCTCGGGCGAGTGTCTGTGAGGGAGTGTACGACAATGACAACTCTCGGGCGAGTGTCGCTGAGGGAGTGTACGACAATGACAACTCTCGGGCGAGTGTCGCTGAGGGACTGTACGACAATGACAACTCTCGGGCGAGTGTCGCTGAGGGAGTGTACGTCAATGACAACTCTCGGGCAAGTGTCGCTCAGGGACTGTACGACAATGACAACTTTTGGGCGAGTGTCGCTCAGGGACTGTACGACAATGACAACTCTCGGGCGAGTGTCGCTGAGGGAGTGCACGACAATGACCACTCTCGGGCGAGTGTCGCTGAGGGAGTGTACGACAATGACAACTCTCGGGCGAGTGTCGCTGAGGGAGTGTACGACAATGACAACTCTCGGGCGAGTGTCGCTGAGGGAGTGTACGACAATGACAACTCTCGGGCGAGTGTCGCTGAGGGAGTGTACGACAATGTCAAGTTTTGGGCGAGTGTCGCTGAGGGAGTGTACGACAATGACCACTCTCTGGAAAGTGTCGCTCAGGGAGTGTACGACAATGACAACTCTCGGGCGAATGTCGCTGAGGGAGTGTACGACAATGACAACTCTCGGGCGAATGTCGCTGAGGGAGTCTACGACAATGACAACTCTCTGGCGAGTGTCGCTCAGGGACTGAACGACAATGACAACTCTCGGGCAAGTGTCGCTCAGGGACTGTACGACAATGACAACCTTCGGGCGAGTGTCGCTGAGGGAATGTACGACAATGACAACTCTCGGGCGAGCGTCGCTGAGGGAGTGTACGACAATGACAACTCTCGGGCGAGTGTCGCTGAGGGAGTGTACGACATTGACAACTCTCGGGCGATTGTCGCTGATGGACAGTACGACAATGACATCTTTCGGGCGAGTGTCGCTGAGGGAGTGTACGACAATGTCAACTCTCGGGCGATTGTCGCTGAGGGAGTGTACGACAATGACCACTCTCGGGCGAGTGTCGCTGAGGGAGTGTACGACAATGACAACTCTCAGGCGAGTGTCGCTGAGGGAGTGTACGACAATGACAACTCACGGGCTAGTGTCGCTGAGGGAGTGTACGACAATGACAACTCACGGGCGAGTGTCGCTGAGGGAGTTTACGACAATGACAACTCTCGGGCGAGTGTCGCTGAGGGAGTGTACGACAATGTCAACTCTCGGGCGAGTGTCGCTGAGGTAGTGTACGACAATGACCACTCTCTGGAGAGTGTCGCTCAGGGACTGTACGACAATGTTAACTCTCGGGCGAGTGTCGCTCAGGGACTGTACGACAATGACAACTCTCGGGCGAGTGTCGCTCAGGGACTGTACGACAATGTTAAATCTCGGGCGAGTGTCGCTCAGGGACTGTACGACAATGACCACTCTCGGGCGAGTGTCGCTGAGGGAGTGTACGACAATGACAACTCTCGGGCGAGTGTCGCTGAGGGAGAGTACGACAATGACAACTCTCGGGCGAGGGTCGCTGAGGGAGTGTACGACAATGACAACTCTCGGGCGAGTGTCGCTGAGGGAGTGTAAGACAATGACAATTCTCGGGCGATTGTCGCTGAGGGAGTGTACTACAATGACAACTCTCGGGCGATTGTCGCTGAGGGACAGTACAACAATGACCACTCTCGGGCGAGTGTCGCTGAGGAGCTGTACGACAATGACAACTCTCGGGCGAGTGTCGCTCAAGGACTGTACAACAATGTCCACTCTCGGGCGAGTGTCTGTGAGGGAGTGTACGACAATGACAACTCTCGGGCGAGTGTCGCTGAGGGAGTGTACGACAATGACAACTCTCGGGCGAGTGTCGCTGAGGGAGTGTACGACAATGTCAACTATCGGGCGAGTGTCGCTCAGGGACTGTACGACAATGATCACTCTCGGGCGAGTGTCGCTCAGGGACTGTACGACAATGTTAACTCTCGGGCGAGTGTCGCTGAGGGAGTGTACGACAATGACAACTCTCGGGCGAGTGTGGCTGATGGAGTGTACGACAATGACAACTCTCGGGCGAGTGTCGCTGAGGGAGTGTACGACAATGACAACTCTCGGGCGAGTGTCGCTGAGGGAGTGTAAGACAATGACAACTCTCGGGCGAGTGTCGCTGAGGAAGTGTACGACAAAATCAACTCTCGGGCGAGTTTCGCTGAGGTAGTGTACGACAATGACCACTCTCTGGAGAGTGTCGCTCAGGGACTGTACGACAATGAAAACTCGGGCGAGTGTCGCTGAGGGAGTGTACGACAATGACAACTCTCGGGCGAGTGTCGCTGAGGGAGTGTACGACAATGACAACTCTCAGGCGAGTGTCGCTGAGGGAGTGTAAGACAATGACAATTCTCGGGCGATTGTCGCTAAGGAAGTGTACTACAATGACAATTCTCGGGCGAGTGTCGCTGAGGGAGTGTACGACAATGACAACTCTCGGGCGAGTGTCGCTGAGGGAGTGTACGACAATGACAACTCTCGGGCAAGTGTCGCTGAGGGAGTGTACGACAATGACAACTCTCGGGCGAGTGTCGCTGAGGGAGTGTACAACAATGACAAGTCTCGGGCGAGTGTCGCTGAGGGAGTGTACGACAATGACAACTCTCGGGCGAGTGTCGCTGAGGAAGTGTACGACAATGTCAACTCTCGGGCGAGTGTCGCTGAGGAAGTGTACGACAATGACAACTCTCGGGCGAATGTCGCTGAGGGAGTCTACGACAATGACAACTCTCGGGCGAGTGTCGCTGAGGGAGTGTACGACAATGACAACTCTCGGGCGAGTGTCGCTGAGGGACAGTACGACAATGACCACTCTCGGGCGAGTGTCGCTGAGGAGCTGTACGACAATGTCAACTTTCGGGCGAGTGTCGCTGAGGGAGTGTACGACAATGACAACTCTCGGGCGAGTGTCGCTCAGGGACTGTACGACAATGTCCACTCTCGGGCGAGTGTCTGTGAGGGAGTGTACGACAATGACATCTCTCGGGCGAGTGTCGCTGAGGGAGTGTACGACAATGTCAACTCTCGGGCGAGTGTCGCTCAGGGACTGTACGACAATGTCCACTCTCGGGCGAGTGTCTGTGAGGGAGTGTACGACAATGACAACTCTCGGGCGAGTGCCGCTGAGAGAGTGTACGACAATGACAACTCTCGGGCGAGTGTGGCTGATGGAGTGTACGACAATGACAACTCTCGGGCGAGTGTCGCTGAGGGAGTGTACGACAATGTCAACTCTCGGGCGAGTGTCGCTGAGGTAGTGTACGACAATGACCACTCTCTGGAGAGTGTCGCTCAGTGACTGTACGACAATGTAAACTCTCGGGCGAGTGTCGCTCAGGGACTGTACGACAATGACAACTCTCGGGCGAGTGTCGCTCAGGGACTGTACGACAATGTTAACTCTCGGGCGAGTGTCGCTCAGGGACTGTACGACAATGACCACTCTCGGGCGAGTGTCGCTGAGGGAGTGTACGACAATGACAACTCTCGGGCGAGTGTCGCTGAGGGAGTGTACGACAATGACAACTCTCGGGCGAGTGTCGCTGAGGGAGTGTACGACAATGACAACTCTCGGGCGAGTGTCGCTGAGGGAGTGTAAGACAATGACAATTCTCGGGCGTTTGTCGCTGAGGGAGTGTACTACAATGACAACTCTCGGGCGAGTGTCGCTGAGGGACAGTACGACAATGACCACTCTCGGGCGAGTGTCGCTGAGGAGCTGTACGTCAATGTCAACTTTCGGGCGAGTGTCGCTGAGGGAGTGTACGACAATGACAACTCTCGGGCGAGTGTCGCTGAGGGAGTGTACGACAATGACAACTCTCGGGCGAGTGTCGCTCAGGGACTGTACGACAATGTCCATTCTCCGGCAAGTGTCTGTGAGGGAGTGTACGACAATGACAACTCTCGGGCGAGTGTCGCTGAGGGAGTGTACGACAATGACAACTCTCGGGCGAGTGTCGCTGAGGGACTGTACGACAATGACAACTCTCGGGCGAGTGTCGCTGAGGGAGTGTACGTCAATGACAACTCTCGGGCAAGTGTCGCTCAGGGACTGTACGACAATGACAACTTTTGGGCGAGTGTCGCTCAGGGACTGTACGACAATGACAACTCTCGGGCGAATGTCGCTGAGGGAGTGTACGACAATGACAACTCTCGGGCGAATGTCGCTGAGGGAGTCTACGACAATGACAACTCTCTGGCGAGTGTCGCTCAGGGACTGTACGACAATGACAACCTTCGGGCGAGTGTCGCTGAGGGAATGTACGACAATGACAACTCTCGGGCGAGTGTCGCTCAGGGACTGTACGACAATGACCACTCTCGGGCGAGTGTCGCTGAGGGAGTGTACGACAATGACAACTCTCGGGCGAGTGTCGCTGAGGGAGTGTACGACAATGACAACTCTCGGGCGAGTGTTGCTGAGGGAGTGTACGACAATGACAACTCACGGGCGAGTGTCGCTGAGGGAGTGTACGACAATGACAACTCTCGGGCGAGTGTCGCTGAGGGAGTGTACGACAATGTCAACTCTCGGGCGAGTGTCGCTGAGGTAGTGTACGACAATGACCACTCTCTGGAGAGTGTCGCTCAGGGACTGTACGACAATGTTAACTCTCGGGCGAGTGTCGCTCAGGGACTGTACGACAATGACAACTCTCGGGCGAGTGTCGCTCAGGGACTGTACGACAATGTTAAATCTCGGGCGAGTGTCGCTCAGGGACTGTACGACAATGACCACTATCGGGCGAGTGTCGCTGAGGGAGTGTACGACAATGACAACTCTCGGGCGAGTGTCGCTGAGGGAGTGTACGACAATGACAACTCTCGGGCGAGTGTCGCTGAGGGAGTGTACGACAATGACAACTCTCGGGCGAGTGTCGCTGAGGGAGTGTAAGACAATGACAATTCTCGGGCGATTGTCGCTGAGGGAGTGTACTACAATGACAACTCTCGGGCGAGTGTCGCTGAGGGACAGTACAACAATGACCACTCTCGGGCGAGTGTCGCTGAGGAGCTGTACGACAATGTCAACATTCGGGCGAGTGTCGCTGAGGGAGTGTACGACAATGACAACTCTCGGGCGAGTGTCGCTGAGGGAGTGTACTACAATGACAACTCTCGGGCGAGTGTCGCTCAAGGACTGTACGACAATGTCCACTCTCGGGCGAGTGTCGCTCAGGGACTGTACGACAATGACCACTCTCGGGCGAGTGTCGCTGAGGGAGTGTACGACAATGACAACTCTCGGGCGAGTGTCGCTGAGGGAGTGTACGACAATGACAACTCTCGGGGGAGTGTCACTGAGGGAGTGTACGACAATGACAACTCTCGGGCGAGTGTCGCTGAGGGAGTGTACGACAATGACAACTCTCGGGCGAGTGTCGCTGAGGGAGTGTACGACAATGTCAACTCTCGGGCGAGTGTCGCTGAGGTAGTGTACGACAATGACCACTCTCTGGAGAGTGTCACTCAGGGACTGTACGACAATGACAACTCTCGGGCGAGTGTCGCTGAGGGAGTGTACGACAATGTCAACTCTCGGGCGAGTGTCGTTGAGGGAGTGTACGACAATGACAACTCTCGAGCGAGTGTCGCTGAGGGAGTGTACGACAATGTCAACTCTCGGGCGAGTGTCGCTCAGGGACTGTACGACAATGACCACTCTCGGGCGAGTGTCGCTCAGGGACTGTACGACAATGTTAACTCTCGGGCGAGTGTCGCTGAGGGAGTGTACGACAATGACAACTTTTGGGCGAGTGTCGCTCAGGGACTGTACGACAATGACCACTCTCGGGCGAGTGTCGCTCAGGGACTGTACGACAATGACAACTTTTGGGCGAGTGTCGCTCAGGGACTGTACGACAATGACCACTCTCGGGCGAGTGTCGCTCAGGGACTGTACGACAATGACAACTCTCGGGCGAGTGTCGCTGAGGGAGTGTACGACAATGTCAACTCTCGGGCGAGTGTCGTTGAGGGAGTGTACGACAATGACAACTCTCGGGCGAGTGTCGCTGAGGGAGTGTACGACAATGTCAACTCTCGGGCGAGTGTCGCTCAGGGACTGTACGACAATGACCACTCTCGGGCGAGTGTCGCTCAGGGACTGTACGACAATGTTAACTCTCGGGCGAGTGTCGCTGAGGGAGTGTACGACAATGACAACTTTTGGGCGAGTGTCGCTCAGGGACTGTACGACAATGACCACTCTCGGGCGAGTGTCGCTCAGGGACTGTACGACAATGACAACTTTTGGGCGAGTGTCGCTCAGGGACTGTACGACAATGACCACTCTCGGGCGAGTGTCGCTCAGGGACTGTACGACAATGTCAACTCTCGGGCGAGTGTCGCTGAGGGAGTGTACGACAATGTCAACTCTCGGGCAAGTGTCGCTCAGGGACTGTACGACAATGACCACTCTCTGGCGAGTGTCGCTGAGGGACTGTACGACAATGTCAACTCTCGGGCGAGTGACGCTGAGGGAGTGTACGACAATGACAACTCTCGGGCGAGTGTCGCTGAGGGAGTGTACGACAATGACAACTCTCGGGCGAGTGTCGCTGAGGGAGTGTACGACAATGACCACTCTCGGGCGAGTGTCGCTGAGGGAGTGTACGACAATGACAACTCTCGGGCGAGTGTCGCTGAGGGAGTGTACGACAATGACAACTCTCGGGCGAGTGTCGCTGAGGGAGTGTACGACAATGACAACTCTCGGGCGAGTGTCGCTGAGGGAGTGTACGACAATGACAACTCTCGGGCGAGTGTCGCTGAGGAAGTGTACGACAAAATCAACTCTCGGGCGAGTTTCGCTGAGGTAGTGTACGACAATGACCACTCTCTGGAGAGTGTCGCTCAGGGACTGTACGACAATGACAACTCGGGCGAGTGTCGCTGAGGGAGTGTACGACAATGACAACTCTCGGGCGAGTGTCGCTGAGGGAGTGTACGACAATGACAACTCTCGGGCGAGTGTCGCTGAGGGAGTGTAAGACAATGACAATTCTCGGGCGATTGTCGCTGAGGGAGTGTACTACAATGACAATTCTCGGGCGAGTGTCGCTGAGGGAGTGTACGACAATGACAACTCTCGGGCGAGTGTCGCTGAGGGAGTGTACGACAATGACAACTCTCGGGCGAGTGTCGCTGAGAGAGTGTACGACAATGACAACTCTCGGGCGAGTGTGGCTGATGGAGTGTACGACAATGTTAACTCTCGGGCGAGTGTCGCTCAGGGACTGTACGACAATGACCACTCTCGGGCGAGTGTCGCTGAGGGAGTGTACGACAATGACAACTCTCGGGCGAGTGTCGCTGAGGGAGTGTACGACAATGACAACTCTCGGGCGAGTGTCGCTGAGGGAGTGTACGACAATGACAACTCTCGGGCGAGTGTCGCTGAGGGAGTGTAAGACAATGACAATTCTCGGGCGATTGTCGCTGAGGGAGTGTTCTACAATGACAACTCTCGGGCGAGTGTCGCTGAGGGACAGTACGACAATGACCACTCTCGGGCGAGTGTCGCTGAGGAGCTGTACGACAATGTCAACTTTAGGCGAGTGTCGCTGAGGGAGTGTACGACAATGACAACTCTCGGGCGAGTGTCGCTGAGGGAGTGTACGACAATGACAACTCTCGGGCGAGTGTCGCTCAGGGACTGTACGACAATGTCCACTCTCGGGCGAGTGTCTGTGAGGGAGTGTACGACAATGACAACTCTCGGGCGAGTGTCGCTGAGGGAGTGTACGACAATGACAACTCTCGGGCGAGTGTCGCTGAGGGAGTGTACGACAATGACAAGTCTCGGGCGAGTGTCGCTGAGGGAGTGTACGACAATGACAACTCTCGGGCGAGTGTCGCTGAGGAAGTGTACGACAATGTCAACTCTCGGGCGAGTGTCGCTGAGGAAGTGTACGACAATGACAACTCTCGGGCGAATGTCGCTGAGGGAGTATACGACAATGACAACTCTCGGGCAAGTGTCGCTGAGGGAGTGTACGACAATGACAACTCTCGGGCGAGTGTCGCTGAGGGACAGTACGACAATGACCACTCTCGGGCGAGTGTCGCTGAGGAGCTGAACGACAATGTCAACTTTCGGGCGAGTGTCGCTGAGGGAGTGTACGACAATGACAACTCTCGGGCGAGTGTCGCTCAGGGACTGTACGACAATGTCCACTCTCGGGCGAGTGTCTGTGAGGGAGTGTACGACAATGACAACTCTCGGGCGAGTGTCGCTGAGGGAGTGTACGACAATGTCAACTCTCGGGCGAGTGTCGCTCAGGGACTGTACGACAATGTCCACTCTCGGGCGAGTGTCTGTGAGGGAGTGTACGACAATGACAACTCTCGGGCGAGTGCCGCTGAGAGAGTGTACGACAATGACAACTCTCGGGCGAGTGTGGCTGATGGAGTGTACGACATTGACAACTCTCGGGCGAGTGTCGCTGAGGGAGTGTACGACAATGTCAACTCTCGGGCGAGTGTCGCTGAGGTAGTGTACGACAATGACCACTCTCTGGAGAGTGTCGCTCAGGGACTGTACGACAATGTAAACTCTCGGGCGAGTGTCGCTCAGGGACTGTACGACAATGACAACTCTCGGGCGAGTGTCGCTCAGGGACTGTACGACAATGTTAACTCTCGGGCGAGTGTCGCTCAGGGACTGTACGACAATGACAACTCTCGGGCGAGTGTCGCTGAGGGAGTGTACGACAATGACAACTCTCGGGCGAGTGTCGCTGAGGGAGTGTAAGACAATGACAATTCTCGGGCGATTGTCGCTGAGGGAGTGTACTACAATGACAACTCTCGGGCGAGTGTCGCTGAGGGAGTGTACGACAATGTCAACTTTCGGGCGAGTGTCGCTGAGGGAGTGTACGACAATGACAACTCTCGGGCGAGTGTCGCTGAGGGAGTGTACGACAATGACAACTCTCGGGCGAGTGTCGCTCAGGGACTGTACGACAATGTCCACTCTCGGGCGAGTGTCTGTGAGGGAGTGTACGACAATGACAACTCTCGGGCGAGTGTCGCTGAGAGAGTGTACGACAATGACAACTCTCGGGCGAGTGTGGCTGATGGAGTGTACGACAATGACAACTCTCGGGCGAGTGTCGCTGAGGGAGTGTACGACAATGTCAACTCTCGGGCGATTGTCGCTGAGGTAGTGTACGACAATGACCACTCTCTGGAGAGTGTCGCTCAGGGACTGTACGACAATGTAAACTCTCGGGCGAGTGTCGCTCAGGGACTGTACGACAATGACAACTCTCGGGCGAGTGTCGCTCAGGGACTGTACGACAATGTTAACTCTCGGGCGAGTGTCGCTCAGGGACTGTACGACAATGACATCTCTCGGGCGAGTGTCGCTGAGGGAGTGTACGACAATGACAATTCTCGGGCGAGTGTCGCTGAGGGAGTGTACGACAATGACAACTCTTGGGCGAGTGTCGCTGAGGGAGTGTAAGACAATGACAATTCTCGGGCGATTGTCGCTGAGGGAGTGTACTACAATGACAACTCTCGGGCGAGTGTCGCTGAGGGACAGTACGACAATGACCACTCTCGGGCGAGTGTCGCTGAGGAGCTGTACGACAATGTCAACTTTCGGGCGAGTGTCGCTGAGGGAGTGTACGACAATGACAACTCTCGGGCGAGTGTCGCTGAGGGAGTGTACGACTTTGACAACTCTCGGGCGAGTGTCGCTCAGGGACTGTACGACAATGTCCACTCTCGGGCGAGTGTCTGTGAGGGAGTGTACGACAATGACAACTCTCGGGCGAGTGTCGCTGAGGGAGTGTACGACAATGACAACTCTCGGGCGAGTGTCGCTGAGGGACTGTACGACAATGACAACTCTCGGGCGAGTGTCGCTGAGGGAGTGTACGTCAATGACAACTCTCGGGCAAGTGTCGCTCAGGGACTGTACGACAATGACAACTTTTGGGCGAGTGTCGCTCAGGGACTGTACGACAATGACAACTCTCGGGCGAGTGTCGCTGAGGGAGTGTACGACAATGACCACTCTCGGGCGAGTGTCGCTGAGGGAGTGTACGACAATGACAACTCTCGGGCGAGTGTCGCTGAGGGAGTGTACGACAATGACAACTCTCGGGCGAGTGTCGCTGAGGGAGTGTACGACAATGACAACTCTCGGGCGAGTGTCGCTGAGGGAGTGTACGACAATGTCAAGTTTTGGGCGAGTGTCGCTGAGGGAGTGTACGACAATGACCACTCTCTGGAAAGTGTCGCTCAGGGAGTGTACGACAATGACAACTCTCGGGCGAATGTCGCTGAGGGAGTGTACGACAATGACAACTCTCGGGCGAATGTCGCTGAGGGAGTTAACGACAATGACAACTCTCTGGCGAGTGTCGCTCAGGGACTGAACGACAATGACAACTCTCGGGCAAGTGTCGCTCAGGGACTGTACGACAATGACAACCTTCGGGCGAGTGTCGCTGAGGGAATGTACGACAATGACAACTCTCGGGCGAGCGTCGCTGAGGGAGTGTACGACAATGACAACTCTCGGGCGAGTGTCGCTGAGGGAGTGTACGACATTGACAACTCTCGGGCGATTGTCGCTGATGGACAGTACGACAATGACAACTTTCGGGCGAGTGTCGCTGAGGGAGTGTACGACAATGTCAACTCTCGGGCGATTGTCGCTGAGGGAGTGTACGACAATGACCACTCTCGGGCGAGTGTCGCTGAGGGAGTGTACGACAATGACAACTCTCAGGCGAGTGTCGCTGAGGGAGTGTACGACAATGACAACTCACGGGCTAGTGTCGCTGAGGGAGTGTACGACAATGACAACTCACGGGCGAGTGTCGCTGAGGGAGTGTACGACATTGACAACTCTCGGGCGAGTGTCGCTGAGGGAGTGTACGACAATGTCAACTCTCGGGCGAGTGTCGCTGAGGTAGTGTACGACAATGACCACTCTCTGGAGAGTGTCGCTCAGGGACTGTACGACAATGTAAACTCTCGGGCGAGTGTCGCTCAGGGACTGTACGACAATGACAACTCTCGGGCGAGTGTCGCTCAGGGACTGTACGACAATGTTAACTCTCGGGCGAGTGTCGCTCAGGGACTGTACGACAATGACCACTCTCGGGCGAGTGTCGCTGAGGAAGTGTACGACAATGACAACTCTCGAGCGAGTGTCGCTGAGGGAGAGTACGACAATGACAACTCTCGGGCGAGGGTCGCTGAAGGAGTGTACGACAATGACAACTCTCGGGCGAGTGTCGCTGAGGGAGTGTAAGACAATGACAATTCTCGGGCGATTGTCGCTGAGGGAGTGTACTACAATGACAACTCTCGGGCGATTGTCGCTGAGGGACAGTACAACAATGACCACTCTCGGGCGAGTGTCGCTGAGGAGCTGTACGACAATGTCAACTTTCGGGCGAGTGTCGCTGAGGGAGTGTACGACAATGACAACTCTCGGGCGAGTGTCGCTGAGGGAGTGTACTACAATGACAACTCTCGGGCGAGTGTCGCTCAAGGACTGTACAACAATGTTAACTCTCGGGCGAGTGTCGCTGAGGGAGTGTACGACAATGACAACTTTTGGGCGAAAGTCGCTCAGGGACTGTACGACAATAACCACTTTCGGGCGAGTGTCGCTCAGGGACTGTACGACAATGTCAACTTTTGGGCGAGTGTCGCTCAGGGACTGTACGACAATGACCACTCTCGGGCAAGTGTCGCTCAGGGACTGTACGACAATGTCAACTCTCGGGCGAGTGTCGCTGAGGGTGTGTACGACAATGTCAACTCTCGGGCAAGTGTCGCTCAGGGACTGTACGACAATGACCACTCTCGGGCGAATGTCGCTGAGGGACTGTACGACAATGTCAACTCTCGGGCGAGTGACGCTGAGGGAGTGTACGACAATGACCACTCTCGGGCGAGTGTCGCTGAGGGAGTGTACGACAATGACAACTCTCGGGCGAGTGTCGCTGAGGGAGTGTACGACAATGACCACTCTCTGAAGAGTGTCGCTCAGGGACTGTACGACAATAACAACTCTCGGGCGAGTGTCGCTGAGGGAGTGTACGACAATGACAACTCTCGGGCGAGTGTCGCTGAGGGAGTGTACGACAATGACAACTCTCGGGCGAGTGTCGCTGAGGGAATGTAAGATAATGACAATTCTCGGGCGATTATCGCTGAGGGAGTGTACTACAATGACAATTCTCGGGCGAGTGTCGCTGAGGGAGTGTACGACAATGACAACTCTCGGGCGAGTGTCGCTCAGGGACTGTACGACAATGTCCATTCTCGGGCGAGTGTCTGTGAGAGAGTGTACGACAATGACAACTCTCGGGCGAGTGTCGCTGAGGGAGTGTACGACAATGACAACTCTCGGGCGAGTGTCGCTGAGGGAGTGTACGACAATGACAACTCTCGGGCGAGTGTCGCTGAGGGAGTGTACTACAATGACAACTCTCGGGCGAGTGTCGCTGAGGGACAGTACGACAATGACCACTCTCGGGCGAGTGTCGCTGAGGAGCTGTACGACAATGTCAACTTTCGGGCGAGTGTCGCTGAGGGAGTGTACGACAATGACAACTCTCGGGCGAGTGTCGCTGAGGGAGTGTACGACAATGACAACTCTCGGGCGAGTGTCGCTCAGGGACTGTACGACAATGTCCACTCTCGGGCGAGTGTCTGTGAGGGAGTGTACGACAATGACAACTCTCGGGCGAGTGTCGCTGAGGGAGTGTACGACAATGACAACTCTCGGGCGAGTGTCGCTGAGGGAGTGTACGACAATGACAACTCTCGGGCGAGTGTCGCTGAGGGAGTTTACGACAATGACAACTCTCGGGCGAGTGTCGCTGAGGAAGTGTACGACAATGTCAACTCTCGGGCGAGTGTCGCTGAGGGAGTGTACGACAATGACAACTCTCGGGCGAGTGTCGCTGAGGGAGTGTACGACAATCTCAACTCTCGGGCGAGTGTCGCTAAGGGAGTGTACGACAATGTCAACTCTCGGGCGAGTGTCGCTGAGGGAGTGTACGACAATGACCACTCTCTGGAGAGTGTCGCTCAGGGCGTGTACGACAATGACAACTCTCGGGCGAGTGTCGCTGAGGGAGTGTACGACAATGACAATTCTCGGGCGAATGTCGCTGAGGGAGTGTACGACAATGACAACTCTCAGGCGAGTGTCACTGAGGGACTGTACGACAATGACAACTCTCTGGCGAGTGTCGCTCAGGGACTGTACGACAATGACAACTCTCGGGCGAGTGTCACTCAGGGACTGTACGACAATGTTAACTCTCGGACGAGTGTCGCTCAGGGACTGTACGACAATGACCACTCTCGGGCGAGTGTCGCTGAGGGAGTGTACGACAATGACAACTCTCGGGCGAGTGTCGCTGAGGGAGTGTACGACAATGACAACTCTCGGGCGAGTGTCGCTGAGGGAGTGTACGACAATGACAACTCTCGGGCGAATGTCGCTGAGGGAGTCTACGACAATGACAACTCTCGGGCGAGTGTCGCTGAGGGAGTGTACGACAATGACAACTCTCGGGCGAGTGTCGCTGAGGGAGTGTACGACAATGACAACTCTCGGGCGAGTGTCGCTGAGGAAGTGTACGACAATGTCAACTCTCGGGCGAGTGTCGCTGAGGTAGTGTACGACAATGACCACTCTCTGGAGAGTGTCGCTCAGGGACTGTACGACAATGTTAACTCTCGGGCGAGTGTCGCTCAGGGACTGTACGACAATGACAACTCTCGGGCGAGTGTCGCTCAGGGACTGTACGACAATGACAACTATCGGGCGAGTGTCGCTGAGGGAGTGTACGACTTTGACAACTCTCGGGCGAGTGTCGCTCAGGGACTGTACGACAATGTCCACTCTCGGGCGAGTGTCTGTGAGGGAGTGTACGACAATGACAACTCTCGGGCGAGTGTCGCTGAGGGAGTGTACGACAATGACAACTCTCGGGCGAGTGTCGCTGAGGGACTGTACGACAATGACAACTCTCGGGCGAGTGTCGCTGAGGGAGTGTACGTCAATGACAACTCTCGGGCAAGTGTCGCTCAGGGACTGTACGACAATGACAACTTTTGGGCGAGTGTCGCTCAGGGACTGTACGACAATGACAACTCTCGGGCGTGTGTCGCTGAGGGAGTGTACGACAATGACCACTCTCGGGCGAGTGTCGCTGAGGGAGTGTACGACAATGTCAACTTTCGGGCGAGTGTCGCTGAGGGAGTGTACGACAATGACAACTCTCGGGCGAGTGTCGCTGAGGGAGTGTACGACAATGACAACTCTCAGGCGAGTGTCGCTCAGGGACTGTACGACAATGTCCACTCTCGGGCGAGTGTCTGTGAGGGAGTGTACGACAATGACAACTCTCGGGCGAGTGTCGCTGAGAGAGTGTACGACAATGACAATTCTCGGGCGAGTGTGGCTGATGGAGTGTACGACAATGATAACTCTCGGGCGAGTGTCGCTGAGGGAGTGTACGACAATGTCAACTCTCGGGCGAGTGTCGCTGAGGTAGTGTACGACAATGACCACTCTCTGGAGAGTGTCGCTCAGGGACTGTACGACAATGTAAACTCTCGGGCGAGTGTCGCTCAGGGACTGTACGACAATGACAACTCTCGGGCGAGTGTCGCTCAGGGACTGTACGACAATGTTAACTCTCGGGCGAGTGTCGCTCAGGGACTGTACGACAATGACCACTCTCGGGCGAGTGTCGCTGAGGGAGTGTACGACAATGACAATTCTCGGGCGAGTGTCGCTGAGGGAGTGTACGACAATGACAACTCTCGGGCGAGTGTCGCTGAGGGAGTGTAAGACAATGACAATTCTCGGGCGATTGTCGCTGAGGGAGTGTACTACAATGACAACTCTCGGGCGAGTGTCGCTGAGGGACAGTACGACAATGACCACTCTCGGGCGAGTGTTGCTGAGGAGCTGTACGACAATGTCAACTTTCGGGCGAGTGTCGCTGAGGGAGTGTACGACAATGACAACTCTCGGGCGAGTGTCGCTGAGGGAGTGTACGACTTTGACAACTCTCGGGCGAGTGTCGCTCAGGGACTGTACGACAATGTCCACTCTCGGGCGAGTGTCTGTGAGGGAGTGTACGACAATGACAACTCTCGGGCGAGTGTCGCTGAGGGAGTGTACGACAATGACAACTCTCGGGCGAGTGTCGCTGAGGGACTGTACGACAATGACAACTCTCGGGCGAGTGTCGCTGAGGGAGTGTACGTCAATGACAACTCTCGGGCAAGTGTCGCTCAGGGACTGTACGACAATGACAACTTTTGGGCGAGTGTCGCTCAGGGACTGTACGACAATGACAACTCTCGGGCGAGTGTCGCTGAGGGAGTGTACGACAATGACCACTCTCGGGCGAGTGTCGCTGAGGGAGTGTACGACAATGACAACTCTCGGGCGAGTGTCGCTGAGGGAGTGTACGACAATGACAACTCTCGGGCGAGTGTCGCTGAGGGAGTGTACGACAATGACAACTCTCGGGGGAGTGTCACTGAGGGAGTGTACGACAATGACAACTCTCGGGCGAGTGTCGCTGAGGGAGTGTACGACAATGACAACTCTCGGGCGAGTGTCGCTGAGGGAGTGTACGACAATGTCAACTCTCGGGCGAGTGTCGCTGAGGTAGTGTACGACAATGACCACTCTCTGGAGAGTGTCGCTCAGGGACTGTACGACAATGACAACTCTCGGGCGAGTGTCGCTGAGGGAGTGTACGACAATGTCAACTCTCGGGCGAGTGTCGTTGAGGGAGTGTACGACAATGACAACTCTCGGGCGAGTGTCGCTGAGGGAGTGTACGACAATGTCAACTCTCGGGCGAGTGTCGCTCAGGGACTGTACGACAATGACCACTCTCGGGCGAGTGTCGCTCAGGGACTGTACGACAATGTTAACTCTCGGGCGAGTGTCGCTGAGGGAGTGTACGACAATGACAACTTTTGGGCGAGTGTCGCTCAGGGACTGTACGACAATGACCACTCTCGGGCGAGTGTCGCTCAGGGACTGTACGACAATGACAACTTTTGGGCGAGTGTCGCTCAGGGACTGTACGACAATGACCACTCTCGGGCGAGTGTCGCTCAGGGACTGTACGACAATGACAACTCTCGGGCGAGTGTCGCTGAGGGAGTGTACGACAATGTCAACTCTCGGGCGAGTGTCGTTGAGGGAGTGTACGACAATGACAACTCTCGGCCGAGTGTCGCTGAGGGAGTGTACGACAATGTCAACTCTCGGGCGAGTGTCGCTCAGGGACTGTACGACAATGACCACTCTCGGGCGAGTGTCGCTCAGGGACTGTACGACAATGTTAACTCTCGGGCGAGTGTCGCTGAGGGAGTGTACGACAATGACAACTTTTGGGCGAGTGTCGCTCAGGGACTGTACGACAATGACCACTCTCGGGCGAGTGTCGCTCAGGGACTGTACGACAATGACAACTTTTGGGCGAGTGTCGCTCAGGGACTGTACGACAATGACCACTCTCGGGCGAGTGTCGCTCAGGGACTGTACGACAATGTCAACTCTCGGGCGAGTGTCGCTGAGGGAGTGTACGACAATGTCAACTCTCGGGCAAGTGTCGCTCAGGGACTGTACGACAATGACCACTCTCGGGCGAGTGTCGCTGAGGGACTGTACGACAATGTCAACTCTCGGGCGAGTGACGCTGAGGGAGTGTACGACAATGACAACTCTCGGGCGAGTGTCGCTGAGGGAGTGTACGACAATGACAACTCTCGGGCGAGTGTCGCTGAGGGAGTGTACGACAATGACCACTCTCGGGCGAGTGTCGCTGAGGGAGTGTACGACAATGACAACTCTCGGGCGAGTGTCGCTGAGGGAGTGTACGACAATGACAACTCTCGGGCGAGTGTCGCTGAGGGAGTGTACGACAATGACAACTCTCGGGCGAGTGTCGCTGAGGGAGTGTACGACAATGACAACTCTCGGGCGAGTGTCGCTGAGGAAGTGTACGACAAAATCAACTCTCGGGCGAGTTTCGCTGAGGTAGTGTACGACAATGACCACTCTCTGGAGAGTGTCGCTCAGGGACTGTACGACAATGACAACTCGGGCGAGTGTCGCTGAGGGAGTGTACGACAATGACAACTCTCGGGCGAGTGTCGCTGAGGGAGTGTACGACAATGACAACTCTCGGGCGAGTGTCGCTGAGGGAGTGTAAGACAATGACAATTCTCGGGCGATTGTCGCTGAGGGAGTGTACTACAATGACAATTCTCGGGCGAGTGTCGCTGAGGGAGTGTACGACAATGACAACTCTCGGGCGAGTGTCGCTGAGGGAGTGTACGACAATGACAACTCTCGGGCGAGTGTCGCTGAGAGAGTGTACGACAATGACAACTCTCGGGCGAGTGTGGCTGATGGAGTGTACGACAATGTTAACTCTCGGGCGAGTGTCGCTCAGGGACTGTACGACAATGACCACTCTCGGGCGAGTGTCGCTGAGGGAGTGTACGACAATGACAACTCTCGGGCGAGTGTCGCTGAGGGAGTGTACGACAATGACAACTCTCGGGCGAGTGTCGCTGAGGGAGTGTACGACAATGACAACTCTCGGGCGAGTGTCGCTGAGGGAGTGTAAGACAATGACAATTCTCGGGCGATTGTCGCTGAGGGAGTGTACTACAATGACAACTCTCGGGCGAGTGTCGCTGAGGGACAGTACGACAATGACCACTCTCGGGCGAGTGTCGCTGAGGAGCTGTACGACAATGTCAACTTTAGGCGAGTGTCGCTGAGGGAGTGTACGACAATGACAACTCTCGGGCGAGTGTCGCTGAGGGAGTGTACGACAATGACAACTCTCGGGCGAGTGTCGCTCAGGGACTGTACGACAATGTCCACTCTCGGGCGAGTGTCTGTGAGGGAGTGTACGACAATGACAACTCTCGGGCGAGTGTCGCTGAGGGAGTGTACGACAATGACAACTCTCGGGCGAGTGTCGCTGAGGGAGTGTACGACAATGACAAGTCTCGGGCGAGTGTCGCAGAGGGAGTGTACGACAATGACAACTCTCGGGCGAGTGTCGCTGAGGAAGTGTACGACAATGTCAACTCTCGGGCGAGTGTCGCTGAGGAAGTGTACGACAATGACAACTCTCGGGCGAATGTCGCTGAGGGAGTATACGACAATGACAACACTCGGGCGAGTGTCGCTGAGGGAGTGTACGACAATGACAACTCTCGGGCGAGTGTCGCTGAGGGACAGTACGACAATGACCACTCTCGGGCGAGTGTCGCTGAGGAGCTGTACGACAATGTCAACTTTCGGGCGAGTGTCGCTGAGGGAGTGTACGACAATGACAACTCTCGGGCAAGTGTCGCTCAGGGACTGTACGACAATGTCCACTCTCGGGCGAGTGTCTGTGAGGGAGTGTACGACAATGACAACTCTCGGGCGAGTGTCGCTGAGGGAGTGTACGACAATGTCAACTCTCGGGCGAGTGTCGCTCAGGGACTGTACGACAATGTCCACTCTCGGGCGAGTGTCTGTGAGGGAGTGTACGACAATGACAACTCTCGGGCGAGTGCCGCTGAGAGAGTGTACGACAATGACAACTCTCGGGCGAGTGTGGCTGATGGAGTGTACGACAATGACAACTCTCGGGCGAGTGTCGCTGAGGGAGTGTACGACAATGTCAACTCTCGGGCGAGTGTCGCTGAGGTAGTGTACGACAATGACCACTCTCTGGAGAGTGTCGCTCAGGGACTGTACGACAATGTAAACTCTCGGGCGAGTGTCGCTCAGGGACTGTACGACAATGACAACTCTCGGGCGAGTGTCGCTCAGGGACTGTACGACAATGTTAACTCTCGGGCGAGTGTCGCTCAGGGACTGTACGACAATGACAACTCTCGGGCGAGTGTCGCTGAGGGAGTGTACGACAATGACAACTCTCGGGCGAGTGTCGCTGAGGGAGTGTAAGACAATGACAATTCTCGGGCGATTGTCGCTGAGGGAGTGTACTACAATGACAACTCTCGGGCGAGTGTCGCTGAGGGAGTGTACGACAATGTCAACTTTCGGGCGAGTGTCGCTGAGGGAGTGTACGACAATGACAACTCTCGGGCGAGTGTCGCTTAGGGAGTGTACGACAATGACAACTCTCGGGCGAGTGTCGCTCAGGGACTGTACGACAATGTCCACTCTCGGGCGAGTGTCTGTGAGGGAGTGTACGACAATGACAACTCTCGGGCGAGTGTCGCTGAGAGAGTGTACGACAATGACAACTCTCGGGCGAGTGTGGCTGATGGAGTGTACGACAATGACAACTCTCGGGCGAGTGTCGCTGAGGGAGTGTACGACAATGTTAACTCTCGGGCGATTGTCGCTGAGGTAGTGTACGACAATGACCACTCTCTGGAGAGTGTCGCTCAGGGACTGTACGACAATGTAAACTCTCGGGCGAGTGTCGCTCAGGGACTGTACGACAATGACAACTCTCGGGCGAGTGTCGCTCAGGGACTGTACGACAATGTTAACTCTCGGGCGAGTGTCGCTCAGGGACTGTACGACAATGACCACTCTCGGGCGAGTGTCGCTTAGGGAGTGTACGACAATGACAATTCTCGGGCGAGTGTCGCTGAGGGAGTGTACGACAATGACAACTCTTGGGCGAGTGTCGCTGAGGGAGTGTAAGACAATGACAATTCTCGGGCGATTGTCGCTGAGGGAGTGTACTACAATGACAACTCTCGGGCGAGTGTCGCTGAGGGACAGTACGACAATGACCACTCTCGGGCGAGTGTCGCTGAGGAGCTGTACGACAATGTCAACTTTCGGGCGAGTGTCGCTGAGGGAGTGTACGACAATGACAACTCTCGGGCGAGTGTCGCTGAGGGAGTGTACGACTTTGACAACTCTCGGGCGAGTGTCGCTCAGGGACTGTACGACAATGTCCACTCTCGGGCGAGTGTCTGTGAGGGAGTGTACGACAATGACAACTCTCGGGCGAGTGTCGCTGAGGTAGTGTACGACAATGACCACTCTCTGGAGAGTGTCGCTCAGGGACTGTACGACAATGTCCACTCTCGGGCGAGTGTCTGTGAGGGAGTGTACGACAATGACAACTCTCGGGCGAGTGTCGCTGAGGGAGTGTACGTCAATGACAACTCTCGGGCAAGTGTCGCTCAGGGACTGTACGACAATGACAACTTTTGGGCGAGTGTCGCTCAGGGACTGTACGACAATGACAACTCTCGGGCGTGTGTCGCTGAGGGAGTGTACGACAATGACCACTCTCGGGCGAGTGTCGCTGAGGGAGTGTACGACAATGTCAACTTTCGGGCGAGTGTCGCTGAGGGAGTGTACGACAATGACAACTCTCGGGCGAGTGTCGCTGAGGGAGTGTACGACAATGACAACTCTCAGGCGAGTGTCGCTCAGGGACTGTACGACAATGTCCACTCTCGGGCGAGTGTCTGTGAGGGAGTGTACGACAATGACAACTCTCGGGCGAGTGTCGCTGAGAGAGTGTACGACAATGACAATTCTCGGGCGAGTGTGGCTGATGGAGTGTACGACAATGACAACTCTCGGGCGAGTGTCGCTGAGGGAGTGTACGACAATGTCAACTCTCGGGCGAGTGTCGCTGAGGTAGTGTACGACAATGACCACTCTCTGGAGAGTGTCGCTCAGGGACTGTACGACAATGTAAACTCTCGGGCGAGTGTCGCTCAGGGACTGTACGACAATGACAACTCTCGGGCGAGTGTCGCTCAGGGACTGTACGACAATGTTAACTCTCGGGCGAGTGTCGCTCAGGGACTGTACGACAATGACCACTCTCGGGCGAGTGTCGCTGAGGGAGTGTACGACAATGACAATTCTCGGGCGAGTGTCGCTGAGGGAGTGTACGACAATGACAACTCTCGGGCGAGTGTCGCTGAGGGAGTGTAAGACAATGACAATTCTCGGGCGATTGTCGCTGAGGGAGTGTACTACAATGACAACTCTCGGGCGAGTGTCGCTGAGGGACAGTACGACAATGACCACTCTCGGGCGAGTGTTGCTGAGGAGCTGTACGACAATGTCAACTTTCGGGCGAGTGTCGCTGAGGGAGTGTACGACAATGACAACTCTCGGGCGAGTGTCGCTGAGGGAGTGTACGACTTTGACAACTCTCGGGCGAGTGTCGCTCAGGGACTGTACGACAATGTCCACTCTCGGGCGAGTGTCTGTGAGGGAGTGTACGACAATGACAACTCTCGGGCGAGTGTCGCTGAGGGAGTGTACGACAATGACAACTCTCGGGCGAGTGTCGCTGAGGGACTGTACGACAATGACAACTCTCGGGCGAGTGTCGCTGAGGGAGTGTACGTCAATGACAACTCTCGGGCAAGTGTCGCTCAGGGACTGTACGACAATGACAACTTTTGGGCGAGTGTCGCTCAGGGACTGTACGACAATGACAACTCTCGGGCGAGTGTCGCTGAGGGAGTGTACGACAATGACCACTCTCGGGCGAGTGTCGCTGAGGGAGTGTACGACAATGTCAACTCTCGGGCGAGTGTCGCTGAGGTAGTGTACGACAATGACCACTCTCTGGAGAGTGTCGCTCAGGGACTGTACGACAATGTAAACTCTCGGGCGAGTGTCGCTCAGGGACTGTACGACAATGACAACTCTCGGGCGAGTGTCGCTCAGGGACTGTACGACAATGTTAACTCTCGGGCGAGTGTCGCTCAGGGACTGTACGACAATGACCACTCTCGGGCGAGTGTCGCTGAGGGAGTGTACGACAATGACAATTCTCGGGCGAGTGTCGCTGAGGGAGTGTACGACAATGACAACTCTCGGGCGAGTGTCGCTGAGGGAGTGTAAGACAATGACAATTCTCGGGCGATTGTCGCTGAGGGAGTGTACTACAATGACAACTCTCGGGCGAGTGTCGCTGAGGGACAGTACGACAATGACCACTCTCGGGCGAGTGTTGCTGAGGAGCTGTACGACAATGTCAACTTTCGGGCGAGTGTCGCTGAGGGAGTGTACGACAATGACAACTCTCGGGCGAGTGTCGCTGAGGGAGTGTACGACTTTGACAACTCTCGGGCGAGTGTCGCTCAGGGACTGTACGACAATGTCCACTCTCGGGCGAGTGTCTGTGAGGGAGTGTACGACAATGACAACTCTCGGGCGAGTGTCGCTGAGGGAGTGTACGACAATGACAACTCTCGGGCGAGTGTCGCTGAGGGACTGTACGACAATGACAACTCTCGGGCGAGTGTCGCTGAGGGAGTGTACGTCAATGACAACTCTCGGGCAAGTGTCGCTCAGGGACTGTACGACAATGACAACTTTTGGGCGAGTGTCGCTCAGGGACTGTACGACAATGACAACTCTCGGGCGAGTGTCGCTGAGGGAGTGTACGACAATGACCACTCTCGGGCGAGTGTCGCTGAGGGAGTGTACGACAATGACAACTCTCGGGCGAGTGTCGCTGAGGGAGTGTACGACAATGACAACTCTCGGGCGAGTGTCGCTGAGGGAGTGTACGACAATGACAACTCTCGGGGGAGTGTCACTGAGGGAGTGTACGACAATGACAACTCTCGGGCGAGTGTCGCTGAGGGAGTGTACGACAATGACAACTCTCGGGCGAGTGTCGCTGAGGGAGTGTACGACAATGTCAACTCTCGGGCGAGTGTCGCTGAGGTAGTGTACGACAATGACCACTCTCTGGAGAGTGTCGCTCAGGGACTGTACGACAATGACAACTCTCGGGCGAGTGTCGCTGAGGGAGTGTACGACAATGTCAACTCTCGGGCGAGTGTCGTTGAGGGAGTGTACGACAATGACAACTCTCGGGCGAGTGTCGCTGAGGGAGTGTACGACAATGTCAACTCTCGGGCGAGTGTCGCTCAGGGACTGTACGACAATGACCACTCTCGGGCGAGTGTCGCTCAGGGACTGTACGACAATGTTAACTCTCGGGCGAGTGTCGCTGAGGGAGTGTACGACAATGACAACTTTTGGGCGAGTGTCGCTCAGGGACTGTACGACAATGACCACTCTCGGGCGAGTGTCGCTCAGGGACTGTACGACAATGACAACTTTTGGGCGAGTGTCGCTCAGGGACTGTACGACAATGACCACTCTCGGGCGAGTGTCGCTCAGGGACTGTACGACAATGACAACTCTCGGGCGAGTGTCGCTGAGGGAGTGTACGACAATGTCAACTCTCGGGCGAGTGTCGTTGAGGGAGTGTACGACAATGACAACTCTCGGCCGAGTGTCGCTGAGGGAGTGTACGACAATGTCAACTCTCGGGCGAGTGTCGCTCAGGGACTGTACGACAATGACCACTCTCGGGCGAGTGTCGCTCAGGGACTGTACGACAATGTTAACTCTCGGGCGAGTGTCGCTGAGGGAGTGTACGACAATGACAACTTTTGGGCGAGTGTCGCTCAGGGACTGTACGACAATGACCACTCTCGGGCGAGTGTCGCTCAGGGACTGTACGACAATGACAACTTTTGGGCGAGTGTCGCTCAGGGACTGTACGACAATGACCACTCTCGGGCGAGTGTCGCTCAGGGACTGTACGACAATGTCAACTCTCGGGCGAGTGTCGCTGAGGGAGTGTACGACAATGTCAACTCTCGGGCAAGTGTCGCTCAGGGACTGTACGACAATGACCACTCTCGGGCGAGTGTCGCTGAGGGACTGTACGACAATGTCAACTCTCGGGCGAGTGACGCTGAGGGAGTGTACGACAATGACAACTCTCGGGCGAGTGTCGCTGAGGGAGTGTACGACAATGACAACTCTCGGGCGAGTGTCGCTGAGGGAGTGTACGACAATGACCACTCTCGGGCGAGTGTCGCTGAGGGAGTGTACGACAATGACAACTCTCGGGCGAGTGTCGCTGAGGGAGTGTACGACAATGACAACTCTCGGGCGAGTGTCGCTGAGGGAGTGTACGACAATGACAACTCTCGGGCGAGTGTCGCTGAGGGAGTGTACGACAATGACAACTCTCGGGCGAGTGTCGCTGAGGAAGTGTACGACAAAATCAACTCTCGGGCGAGTTTCGCTGAGGTAGTGTACGACAATGACCACTCTCTGGAGAGTGTCGCTCAGGGACTGTACGACAATGACAACTCGGGCGAGTGTCGCTGAGGGAGTGTACGACAATGACAACTCTCGGGCGAGTGTCGCTGAGGGAGTGTACGACAATGACAACTCTCGGGCGAGTGTCGCTGAGGGAGTGTAAGACAATGACAATTCTCGGGCGATTGTCGCTGAGGGAGTGTACTACAATGACAATTCTCGGGCGAGTGTCGCTGAGGGAGTGTACGACAATGACAACTCTCGGGCGAGTGTCGCTGAGGGAGTGTACGACAATGACAACTCTCGGGCGAGTGTCGCTGAGAGAGTGTACGACAATGACAACTCTCGGGCGAGTGTGGCTGATGGAGTGTACGACAATGTTAACTCTCGGGCGAGTGTCGCTCAGGGACTGTACGACAATGACCACTCTCGGGCGAGTGTCGCTGAGGGAGTGTACGACAATGACAACTCTCGGGCGAGTGTCGCTGAGGGAGTGTACGACAATGACAACTCTCGGGCGAGTGTCGCTGAGGGAGTGTACGACAATGACAACTCTCGGGCGAGTGTCGCTGAGGGAGTGTAAGACAATGACAATTCTCGGGCGATTGTCGCTGAGGGAGTGTACTACAATGACAACTCTCGGGCGAGTGTCGCTGAGGGACAGTACGACAATGACCACTCTCGGGCGAGTGTCGCTGAGGAGCTGTACGACAATGTCAACTTTAGGCGAGTGTCGCTGAGGGAGTGTACGACAATGACAACTCTCGGGCGAGTGTCGCTGAGGGAGTGTACGACAATGACAACTCTCGGGCGAGTGTCGCTCAGGGACTGTACGACAATGTCCACTCTCGGGCGAGTGTCTGTGAGGGAGTGTACGACAATGACAACTCTCGGGCGAGTGTCGCTGAGGGAGTGTACGACAATGACAACTCTCGGGCGAGTGTCGCTGAGGGAGTGTACGACAATGACAAGTCTCGGGCGAGTGTCGCAGAGGGAGTGTACGACAATGACAACTCTCGGGCGAGTGTCGCTGAGGAAGTGTACGACAATGTCAACTCTCGGGCGAGTGTCGCTGAGGAAGTGTACGACAATGACAACTCTCGGGCGAATGTCGCTGAGGGAGTATACGACAATGACAACACTCGGGCGAGTGTCGCTGAGGGAGTGTACGACAATGACAACTCTCGGGCGAGTGTCGCTGAGGGACAGTACGACAATGACCACTCTCGGGCGAGTGTCGCTGAGGAGCTGTACGACAATGTCAACTTTCGGGCGAGTGTCGCTGAGGGAGTGTACGACAATGACAACTCTCGGGCAAGTGTCGCTCAGGGACTGTACGACAATGTCCACTCTCGGGCGAGTGTCTGTGAGGGAGTGTACGACAATGACAACTCTCGGGCGAGTGTCGCTGAGGGAGTGTACGACAATGTCAACTCTCGGGCGAGTGTCGCTCAGGGACTGTACGACAATGTCCACTCTCGGGCGAGTGTCTGTGAGGGAGTGTACGACAATGACAACTCTCGGGCGAGTGCCGCTGAGAGAGTGTACGACAATGACAACTCTCGGGCGAGTGTGGCTGATGGAGTGTACGACAATGACAACTCTCGGGCGAGTGTCGCTGAGGGAGTGTACGACAATGTCAACTCTCGGGCGAGTGTCGCTGAGGTAGTGTACGACAATGACCACTCTCTGGAGAGTGTCGCTCAGGGACTGTACGACAATGTAAACTCTCGGGCGAGTGTCGCTCAGGGACTGTACGACAATGACAACTCTCGGGCGAGTGTCGCTCAGGGACTGTACGACAATGTTAACTCTCGGGCGAGTGTCGCTCAGGGACTGTACGACAATGACAACTCTCGGGCGAGTGTCGCTGAGGGAGTGTACGACAATGACAACTCTCGGGCGAGTGTCGCTGAGGGAGTGTAAGACAATGACAATTCTCGGGCGATTGTCGCTGAGGGAGTGTACTACAATGACAACTCTCGGGCGAGTGTCGCTGAGGGAGTGTACGACAATGTCAACTTTCGGGCGAGTGTCGCTGAGGGAGTGTACGACAATGACAACTCTCGGGCGAGTGTCGCTTAGGGAGTGTACGACAATGACAACTCTCGGGCGAGTGTCGCTCAGGGACTGTACGACAATGTCCACTCTCGGGCGAGTGTCTGTGAGGGAGTGTACGACAATGACAACTCTCGGGCGAGTGTCGCTGAGAGAGTGTACGACAATGACAACTCTCGGGCGAGTGTGGCTGATGGAGTGTACGACAATGACAACTCTCGGGCGAGTGTCGCTGAGGGAGTGTACGACAATGTTAACTCTCGGGCGATTGTCGCTGAGGTAGTGTACGACAATGACCACTCTCTGGAGAGTGTCGCTCAGGGACTGTACGACAATGTAAACTCTCGGGCGAGTGTCGCTCAGGGACTGTACGACAATGACAACTCTCGGGCGAGTGTCGCTCAGGGACTGTACGACAATGTTAACTCTCGGGCGAGTGTCGCTCAGGGACTGTACGACAATGACCACTCTCGGGCGAGTGTCGCTTAGGGAGTGTACGACAATGACAATTCTCGGGCGAGTGTCGCTGAGGGAGTGTACGACAATGACAACTCTTGGGCGAGTGTCGCTGAGGGAGTGTAAGACAATGACAATTCTCGGGCGATTGTCGCTGAGGGAGTGTACTACAATGACAACTCTCGGGCGAGTGTCGCTGAGGGACAGTACGACAATGACCACTCTCGGGCGAGTGTCGCTGAGGAGCTGTACGACAATGTCAACTTTCGGGCGAGTGTCGCTTAGGGAGTGTACGACAATGACAACTCTCGGGCGAGTGTCGCTGAGGGAGTGTACGACTTTGACAACTCTCGGGCGAGTGTCGCTCAGGGACTGTACGACAATGTCCACTCTCGGGCGAGTGTCTGTGAGGGAGTGTACGACAATGACAACTCTCGGGCGAGTGTCGCTGAGGTAGTGTACGACAATGACCACTCTCTGGAGAGTGTCGCTCAGGGACTGTACGACAATGTCCACTCTCGGGCGAGTGTCTGTGAGGGAGTGTACGACAATGACAACTCTCGGGCGAGTGTCGCTGAGGGAGTGTACGTCAATGACAACTCTCGGGCAAGTGTCGCTCAGGGACTGTACGACAATGACAACTTTTGGGCGAGTGTCGCTCAGGGACTGTACGACAATGACAACTCTCGGGCGTGTGTCGCTGAGGGAGTGTACGACAATGACCACTCTCGGGCGAGTGTCGCTGAGGGAGTGTACGACAATGTCAACTTTCGGGCGAGTGTCGCTGAGGGAGTGTACGACAATGACAACTCTCGGGCGAGTGTCGCTGAGGGAGTGTACGACAATGACAACTCTCAGGCGAGTGTCGCTCAGGGACTGTACGACAATGTCCACTCTCGGGCGAGTGTCTGTGAGGGAGTGTACGACAATGACAACTCTCGGGCGAGTGTCGCTGAGAGAGTGTACGACAATGACAATTCTCGGGCGAGTGTGGCTGATGGAGTGTACGACAATGACAACTCTCGGGCGAGTGTCGCTGAGGGAGTGTACGACAATGTCAACTCTCGGGCGAGTGTCGCTGAGGTAGTGTACGACAATGACCACTCTCTGGAGAGTGTCGCTCAGGGACTGTACGACAATGTAAACTCTCGGGCGAGTGTCGCTCAGGGACTGTACGACAATGACAACTCTCGGGCGAGTGTCGCTCAGGGACTGTACGACAATGTTAACTCTCGGGCGAGTGTCGCTCAGGGACTGTACGACAATGACCACTCTCGGGCGAGTGTCGCTGAGGGAGTGTACGACAATGACAATTCTCGGGCGAGTGTCGCTGAGGGAGTGTACGACAATGACAACTCTCGGGCGAGTGTCGCTGAGGGAGTGTAAGACAATGACAATTCTCGGGCGATTGTCGCTGAGGGAGTGTACTACAATGACAACTCTCGGGCGAGTGTCGCTGAGGGACAGTACGACAATGACCACTCTCGGGCGAGTGTTGCTGAGGAGCTGTACGACAATGTCAACTTTCGGGCGAGTGTCGCTGAGGGAGTGTACGACAATGACAACTCTCGGGCGAGTGTCGCTGAGGGAGTGTACGACTTTGACAACTCTCGGGCGAGTGTCGCTCAGGGACTGTACGACAATGTCCACTCTCGGGCGAGTGTCTGTGAGGGAGTGTACGACAATGACAACTCTCGGGCGAGTGTCGCTGAGGGAGTGTACGACAATGACAACTCTCGGGCGAGTGTCGCTGAGGGACTGTACGACAATGACAACTCTCGGGCGAGTGTCGCTGAGGGAGTGTACGTCAATGACAACTCTCGGGCAAGTGTCGCTCAGGGACTGTACGACAATGACAACTTTTGGGCGAGTGTCGCTCAGGGACTGTACGACAATGACAACTCTCGGGCGAGTGTCGCTGAGGGAGTGTACGACAATGACCACTCTCGGGCGAGTGTCGCTGAGGGAGTGTACGACAATGACAACTCTCGGGCGAGTGTCGCTGAGGGAGTGTACGACAATGACAACTCTCGGGCGAGTGTCGCTGAGGGAGTGTACGACAATGACAACTCTCGGGGGAGTGTCACTGAGGGAGTGTACGACAATGACAACTCTCGGGCGAGTGTCGCTGAGGGAGTGTACGACAATGACAACTCTCGGGCGAGTGTCGCTGAGGGAGTGTACGACAATGTCAACTCTCGGGCGAGTGTCGCTGAGGTAGTGTACGACAATGACCACTCTCTGGAGAGTGTCGCTCAGGGACTGTACGACAATGACAACTCTCGGGCGAGTGTCGCTGAGGGAGTGTACGACAATGTCAACTCTCGGGCGAGTGTCGTTGAGGGAGTGTACGACAATGACAACTCTCGGGCGAGTGTCGCTGAGGGAGTGTACGACAATGTCAACTCTCGGGCGAGTGTCGCTCAGGGACTGTACGACAATGACCACTCTCGGGCGAGTGTCGCTCAGGGACTGTACGACAATGTTAACTCTCGGGCGAGTGTCGCTGAGGGAGTGTACGACAATGACAACTTTTGGGCGAGTGTCGCTCAGGGACTGTACGACAATGACCACTCTCGGGCGAGTGTCGCTCAGGGACTGTACGACAATGACAACTTTTGGGCGAGTGTCGCTCAGGGACTGTACGACAATGACCACTCTCGGGCGAGTGTCGCTCAGGGACTGTACGACAATGACAACTCTCGGGCGAGTGTCGCTGAGGGAGTGTACGACAATGTCAACTCTCGGGCGAGTGTCGTTGAGGGAGTGTACGACAATGACAACTCTCGGCCGAGTGTCGCTGAGGGAGTGTACGACAATGTCAACTCTCGGGCGAGTGTCGCTCAGGGACTGTACGACAATGACCACTCTCGGGCGAGTGTCGCTCAGGGACTGTACGACAATGTTAACTCTCGGGCGAGTGTCGCTGAGGGAGTGTACGACAATGACAACTTTTGGGCGAGTGTCGCTCAGGGACTGTACGACAATGACCACTCTCGGGCGAGTGTCGCTCAGGGACTGTACGACAATGACAACTTTTGGGCGAGTGTCGCTCAGGGACTGTACGACAATGACCACTCTCGGGCGAGTGTCGCTCAGGGACTGTACGACAATGTCAACTCTAGGGCGAGTGTCGCTGAGGGAGTGTACGACAATGTCAACTCTCGGGCAAGTGTCGCTCAGGGACTGTACGACAATGACCACTCTCGGGCGAGTGTCGCTGAGGGACTGTACGACAATGTCAACTCTCGGGCGAGTGACGCTAAGGGAGTGTACGACAATGACAACTCTCGGGCGAGTGTCGCTGAGGGAGTGTACGACAATGACAACTCTCGGGCGAGTGTCGCTGAGGGAGTGTACGACAATGACCACTCTCGGGCGAGTGTCGCTGAGGGAGTGTACGACAATGACAACTCTCGGGCGAGTGTCGCTGAGGGAGTGTACGACAATGACAACTCTCGGGCGAGTGTCGCTGAGGGAGTGTACGACAATGACAACTCTCGGGCGAGTGTCGCTGAGGGAGTGTACGACAATGACAACTCTCGGGCGAGTGTCGCTGAGGAAGTGTACGACAAAATCAACTCTCGGGCGAGTTTCGCTGAGGTAGTGTACGACAATGACCACTCTCTGGAGAGTGTCGCTCAGGGACTGTACGACAATGACAACTCGGGCGAGTGTCGCTGAGGGAGTGTACGACAATGACAACTCTCGGGCGAGTGTCGCTGAGGGAGTGTACGACAATGACAACTCTCGGGCGAGTGTCGCTGAGGGAGTGTAAGACAATGACAATTCTCGGGCGATTGTCGCTGAGGGAGTGTACTACAATGACAATTCTCGGGCGAGTGTCGCTGAGGGAGTGTACGACAATGACAACTCTCGGGCGAGTGTCGCTGAGGGAGTGTACGACAATGACAACTCTCGGGCGAGTGTCGCTGAGAGAGTGTACGACAATGACAACTCTCGGGCGAGTGTGGCTGATGGAGTGTACGACAATGTTAACTCTCGGGCGAGTGTCGCTCAGGGACTGTACGACAATGACCACTCTCGGGCGAGTGTCGCTGAGGGAGTGTACGACAATGACAACTCTCGGGCGAGTGTCGCTGAGGGAGTGTACGACAATGACAACTCTCGGGCGAGTGTCGCTGAGGGAGTGTACGACAATGACAACTCTCGGGCGAGTGTCGCTGAGGGAGTGTAAGACAATGACAATTCTCGGGCGATTGTCGCTGAGGGAGTGTACTACAATGACAACTCTCGGGCGAGTGTCGCTGAGGGACAGTACGACAATGACCACTCTCGGGCGAGTGTCGCTGAGGAGCTGTACGACAATGTCAACTTTAGGCGAGTGTCGCTGAGGGAGTGTACGACAATGACAACTCTCGGGCGAGTGTCGCTGAGGGAGTGTACGACAATGACAACTCTCGGGCGAGTGTCGCTCAGGGACTGTACGACAATGTCCACTCTCGGGCGAGTGTCTGTGAGGGAGTGTACGACAATGACAACTCTCGGGCGAGTGTCGCTGAGGGAGTGTACGACAATGACAACTCTCGGGCGAGTGTCGCTGAGGGAGTGTACGACAATGACAAGTCTCGGGCGAGTGTCGCAGAGGGAGTGTACGACAATGACAACTCTCGGGCGAGTGTCGCTGAGGAAGTGTACGACAATGTCAACTCTCGGGCGAGTGTCGCTGAGGAAGTGTACGACAATGACAACTCTCGGGCGAATGTCGCTGAGGGAGTATACGACAATGACAACACTCGGGCGAGTGTCGCTGAGGGAGTGTACGACAATGACAACTCTCGGGCGAGTGTCGCTGAGGGACAGTACGACAATGACCACTCTCGGGCGAGTGTCGCTGAGGAGCTGTACGACAATGTCAACTTTCGGGCGAGTGTCGCTGAGGGAGTGTACGACAATGACAACTCTCGGTCAAGTGTCGCTCAGGGACTGTACGACAATGTCCACTCTCGGGCGAGTGTCTGTGAGGGAGTGTACGACAATGACAACTCTCGGGCGAGTGTCGCTGAGGGAGTGTACGACAATGTCAACTCTCGGGCGAGTGTCGCTCAGGGACTGTACGACAATGTCCACTCTCGGGCGAGTGTCTGTGAGGGAGTGTACGACAATGACAACTCTCGGGCGAGTGCCGCTGAGAGAGTGTACGACAATGACAACTCTCGGGCGAGTGTGGCTGATGGAGTGTACGACAATGACAACTCTCGGGCGAGTGTCGCTGAGGGAGTGTACGACAATGTCAACTCTCGGGCGAGTGTCGCTGAGGTAGTGTACGACAATGACCACTCTCTGGAGAGTGTCGCTCAGGGACTGTACGACAATGTAAACTCTCGGGCGAGTGTCGCTCAGGGACTGTACGACAATGACAACTCTCGGGCGAGTGTCGCTCAGGGACTGTACGACAATGTTAACTCTCGGGCGAGTGTCGCTCAGGGACTGTACGACAATGACAACTCTCGGGCGAGTGTCGCTGAGGGAGTGTACGACAATGACAACTCTCGGGCGAGTGTCGCTGAGGGAGTGTAAGACAATGACAATTCTCGGGCGATTGTCGCTGAGGGAGTGTACTACAATGACAACTCTCGGGCGAGTGTCGCTGAGGGAGTGTACGACAATGTCAACTTTCGGGCGAGTGTCGCTGAGGGAGTGTACGACAATGACAACTCTCGGGCGAGTGTCGCTGAGGGAGTGTACGACAATGACAACTCTCGGGCGAGTGTCGCTCAGGGACTGTACGACAATGTCCACTCTCGGGCGAGTGTCTGTGAGGGAGTGTACGACAATGACAACTCTCGGGCGAGTGTCGCTGAGAGAGTGTACGACAATGACAACTCTCGGGCGAGTGTGGCTGATGGAGTGTACGACAATGACAACTCTCGGGCGAGTGTCGCTGAGGGAGTGTACGACAATGTCAACTCTCGGGCGATTGTCGCTGAGGTAGTGTACGACAATGACCACTCTCTGGAGAGTGTCGCTCAGGGACTGTACGACAATGTAAACTCTCGGGCGAGTGTCGCTCAGGGACTGTACGACAATGACAACTCTCGGGCGAGTGTCGCTCAGGGACTGTACGACAATGTTAACTCTCGGGCGAGTGTCGCTCAGGGACTGTACGACAATGACCACTCTCGGGCGAGTGTCGCTTAGGGAGTGTACGACAATGACAATTCTCTGGCGAGTGTCGCTGAGGGAGTGTACGACAATGACAACTCTTGGGCGAGTGTCGCTGAGGGAGTGTAAGACAATGACAATTCTCGGGCGATTGTCGCTGAGGGAGTGTACTACAATGACAACTCTCGGGCGAGTGTCGCTGAGGGACAGTACGACAATGACCACTCTCGGGCGAGTGTCGCTGAGGAGCTGTACGACAATGTCAACTTTCGGGCGAGTGTCGCTGAGGGAGTGTACGACAATGACAACTCTCGGGCGAGTGTCGCTGAGGGAGTGTACGACTTTGACAACTCTCGGGCGAGTGTCGCTCAGGGACTGTACGACAATGTCCACTCTCGGGCGAGTGTCTGTGAGGGAGTGTACGACAATGACAACTCTCGGGCGAGTGTCGCTGAGGGAGTGTACGACAATGACAACTCTCGGGCGAGTGTCGCTGAGGGACTGTACGACAATGACAACTCTCGGGCGAGTGTCGCTGAGGGAGTGTACGTCAATGCCAACTCTCGGGCAAGTGTCGCTCAGGGACTGTACGACAATGACAACTTTTGGGCGAGTGTCGCTCAGGGACTGTACGACAATGACAACTCTCGGGCGAGTGTCGCTGAGGGAGTGTACGACAATGACCACTCTCGGGCGAGTGTCGCTGAGGGAGTGTACGACAATGACAACTCTCGGGCGAGTGTCGCTGAGGGAGTGTACGACAATGACAACTCTCGGGCGAGTGTCGCTGAGGGAGTGTACGACAATGACAACTCTCGGGCGAGTGTCGCTGAGGGAGTGTACGACAATGTCAAGTTTTGGGCGAGTGTCGCTGAGGGTGTGTACGACAATGACCACTCTCTGGAAAGTGTCGCTCAGGGAGTGTACGACAATGACAACTCTCGGGCGAATGTCGCTGAGGGAGTGTACGACAATGACAACTCTCGGGCGAATGTCGCTGAGGGAGTTAACGACAATGACAACTCTCTGGCGAGTGTCGCTCAGGGACTGAACGACAATGACAACTCTCGGGCAAGTGTCGCTCAGGGACTGTACGACAATGACAACCTTCGGGCGAGTGTCGCTGAGGGAATGTACGACAATGACAACTCTCGGGCGAGCGTCGCTGAGGGAGTGTACGACAATGACAACTCTCGGGCGAGTGTCGCTGAGGGAGTGTACGACATTGACAACTCTCGGGCGATTGTCGCTGATGGACAGTACGACAATGACAACTTTCGGGCGAGTGTCGCTGAGGGAGTGTACGACAATGTCAACTCTCGGGCGATTGTCGCTGAGGGAGTGTACGACAATGACCACTCTCGGGCGAGTGTCGCTGAGGGAGTGTACGACAATGACCACTCTCTGAAGAGTGTCGCTCAGGGACTGTACGACAATAACAACTCTCGGGCGAGTGTCGCTGAGGGAGTGTACGACAATGACAACTCTCGGGCGAGTGTCGCTGAGGGAGTGTACGACAATGACAACTCTCGGGCGAGTGTCGCTGAGGGAATGTAAGACAATGACAATTCTCGGGCGATTGTCGCTGAGGGAGTGTACTACAATGACAATTCTCGGGCGAGTGTCGCTGAGGGAGTGTACGACAATGACAACTCTCGGGCGAGTGTCGCTCAGGGACTGTACGACAATGTCCATTCTCGGGCGAGTGTCTGTGAGAGAGTGTACGACAATGACAACTCTCGGGCGAGTGTCGCTGAGGGAGTGTACGACAATGACAACTCTCGGGCGAGTGTCGCTGAGGGAGTGTACGACAATGACAACTCTCGGGCGAGTGTCGCTGAGGGAGTGTACTAAAATGACAACTCTCGGGCGAGTGTCGCTGAGGGACAGTACGACAATGACCACTCTCGGGCGAGTGTCGCTGAGGAGCTGTACGACAATGTCAACTTTCGGGCGAGTGTCGCTGAGGGAGTGTACGACAATGACAACTCTCGGGCGAGTGTCGCTGAGGGAGTGTACGACAATGACAACTCTCGGGCGAGTGTCGCTCAGGGACTGTACGACAATGTCCACTCTCGGGCGAGTGTCTGTGAGGGAGTGTACGACAATGACAACTCTCGGGCGAGTGTCGCTGAGGGAGTGTACGACAATGACAACTCTCGGGCGAGTGTCGCTGAGGGAGTGTACGACAATGACCACTCTCGGGCGAGTGTCGCTGAGGGAGTGTACGACAATGACAACTCTCGGGCGAGTGTCGCTAAGGGAGTGTACGACAATGACAACTCTCGGGCGAGTGTCGCTGAGGGAGTGTACGACAATGACAACTCTCGGGCGAGTGTCGCTGAGGGAGTGTAAGACAATGACAATTCTCGGGCGATTGTCGCTGAGGGAGTGTACTACAATGACAACTCTCGGGCGAGTGTCGCTGAGGGACAGTACGACAATGACCACTCTCGGGCGAGTGTCGCTGAGGAGCTGTACGACAATGTCAACTTTAGGCGAGTGTCGCTGAGGGAGTGTACGACAATGACAACTCTCGGGCGAGTGTCGCTGAGGGAGTGTACGACAATGACAACTCTCGGGCGAGTGTCGCTCAGGGACTGTACGACAATGTCCACTCTCGGGCGAGTGTCTGTGAGGGAGTGTACGACAATGACAACTCTCGGGCGAGTGTCGCTGAGGGAGTGTACGACAATGACAACTCTCGGGCGAGTGTCGCTGAGGGAGTGTACGACAATGACAAGTCTCGGGCGAGTGTCGCTGAGGGAGTGTACGACAATGACAACTCTCGGGCGAGTGTCGCTGAGGAAGTGTACGACAATGTCAACTCTCGGGCGAGTGTCGCTGAGGAAGTGTACGACAATGACAACTCTCGGGCGAATGTCGCTGAGGGAGTATACGACAATGACAACACTCGGGCGAGTGTCGCTGAGGGAGTGTACGACAATGACAACTCTCGGGCGAGTGTCGCTGAGGGACAGTACGACAATGACCACTCTCGGGCGAGTGTCGCTGAGGAGCTGTACGACAATGTCAACTTTCGGGCGAGTGTCGCTGAGGGAGTGTACGACAATGACAACTCTCGGGCGAGTGTCGCTCAGGGACTGTACGACAATGTCCACTCTCGGGCGAGTGTCTGTGAGGGAGTGTACGACAATGACAACTCTCGGGCGAGTGTCGCTGAGGGAGTGTACGACAATGTCAACTCTCGGGCGAGTGTCGCTCAGGGACTGTACGACAATGTCCACTCTCGGGCGAGTGTCTGTGAGGGAGTGTACGACAATGACAACTCTCGGGCGAGTGCCGCTGAGAGAGTGTACGACAATGACAACTCTCGGGCGAGTGTGGCTGATGGAGTGTACGACAATGACAACTCTCGGGCGAGTGTCGCTGAGGGAGTGTACGACAATGTCAACTCTCGGGCGAGTGTCGCTGAGGTAGTGTACGACAATGACCACTCTCTGGAGAGTGTCGCTCAGGGACTGTACGACAATGTAAACTCTCGGGCGAGTGTCGCTCAGGGACTGTACGACAATGACAACTCTCGGGCGAGTGTCGCTCAGGGACTGTACGACAATGTTAACTCTCGGGCAAGTGTCGCTCAGGGACTGTACGACAATGACAACTCTCGGGCGAGTGTCGCTGAGGGAGTGTACGACAATGACAACTCTCGGGCGAGTGTCGCTGAGGGAGTGTAAGACAATGACAATTCTCGGGCGATTGTCGCTGAGGGAGTGTACTACAATGACAACTCTCGGGCGAGTGTCGCTGAGGGAGTGTACGACAATGTCAACTTTCGGGCGAGTGTCGCTGAGGGAGTGTACGACAATGACAACTCTCGGGCGAGTGTCGCTGAGGGAGTGTACGACAATGACAACTCTCGGGCGAGTGTCGCTCAGGGACTGTACGACAATGTCCACTCTCGGGCGAGTGTCTGTGAGGGAGTGTACGACAATGACAACTCTCGGGCGAGTGTCGCTGAGAGAGTGTACGACAATGACAACTCTCGGGCGAGTGTGGCTGATGGAGTGTACGACAATGACAACTCTCGGGCGAGTGTCGCTGAGGGAGTGTACGACAATGTCAACTCTCGGGCGATTGTCGCTGAGGTAGTGTACGACAATGACCACTCTCTGGAGAGTGTCGCTCAGGGACTGTACGACAATGTAAACTCTCGGGCGAGTGTCGCTCAGGGACTGTACGACAATGACAACTCTCGGGCGAGTGTCGCTCAGGGACTGTACGACAATGTTAACTCTCGGGCGAGTGTCGCTCAGGGACTGTACGACAATGACCACTCTCGGGCGAGTGTCGCTTAGGGAGTGTACGACAATGACAATTCTCGGGCGAGTGTCGCTGAGGGAGTGTACGACAATGACAACTCTTGGGCGAGTGTCGCTGAGGGAGTGTAAGACAATGACAATTCTCGGGCGATTGTCGCTGAGGGAGTGTACTACAATGACAACTCTCGGGCGAGTGTCGCTGAGGGACAGTACGACAATGACCACTCTCGGGCGAGTGTCGCTGAGGAGCTGTACGACAATGTCAACTTTCGGGCGAGTGTCGCTGAGGGAGTGTACGACAATGACAACTCTCGGGCGAGTGTCGCTGAGGGAGTGTACGACTTTGACAACTCTCGGGCGAGTGTCGCTCAGGGACTGTACGACAATGTCCACTCTCGGGCGAGTGTCTGTGAGGGAGTGTACGACAATGACAACTCTCGGGCGAGTGTCGCTGAGGGAGTGTACGACAATGACAACTCTCGGGCGAGTGTCGCTGAGGGACTGTACGACAATGACAACTCTCGGGCGAGTGTCGCTGAGGGAGTGTACGTCAATGACAACTCTCGGGCAAGTGTCGCTCAGGGACTGTACGACAATGACAACTTTTGGGCGAGTGTCGCTCAGGGACTGTACGACAATGACAACTCTCGGGCGAGTGTCGCTGAGGGAGTGTACGACAATGACCACTCTCGGGCGAGTGTCGCTGAGGGAGTGTACGACAATGTCAACTCTCGGGCGAGTGTCGCTGAGGGAGTGTACGACAATGACAACTCTCGGGCGAGTGTCGCTGAGGGAGTGTACGACAATGACAACTCTCGGGCGAGTGTCGCTGAGGGAGTGTACGACAATGTCAAGTTTTGGGCGAGTGTCGCTGAGGGAGTGTACGACAATGACCACTCTCTGGAAAGTGTCGCTCAGGGAGTGTACGACAATGACAACTCTCGGGCGAATGTCGCTGAGGGAGTGTACGACAATGACAACTTTTGGGCGAGTGTCGCTGAGGGAGTGTACGACAATGACAACTCTCGGGCGAGTGTCGCTGAGGGACAGTACGACAATGACCACTCTCGGGCGAGTGTCGCTGAGGAGCTGTACGACAATGTCAACTTTCGGGCGAGTGTCGCTGAGGGAGTGTACGACAATGACAACTCTCGGGCGAGTGTCGCTGAGGGAGTGTACGACAATGACAACTCTCGGGCGAGTGTCGCTGAGGGAGTGTACGACAATGTCAAGTTTTGGGCGAGTGTCGCTGAGGGAGTGTACGACAATGACCACTCTCTGGAAAGTGTCGCTCAGGGAGTGTACGACAATGACCACTCTCGGGCGAGTGTCGCTGAGGAGCTGTACGACAATGTCAACTTTAGGCGAGTGTCGCTGAGGGAGTGTACGACAATGACAACTCTCGGGCGAGTGTCGCTGAGGGAGTGTACGACAATGACAACTCTCGGGCGAGTGTCGCTCAGGGACTGTACGACAATGTCCACTCTCGGGCGAGTGTCTGTGAGGGAGTGTACGACAATGACAACTCTCGGGCGAGTGTCGCTGAGGGAGTGTACGACAATGACAACTCTCGGGCGAGTGTCGCTGAGGGAGTGTACGACAATGACAAGTCTCGGGCGAGTGTCGCAGAGGGAGTGTACGACAATGACAACTCTCGGGCGAGTGTCGCTGAGGAAGTGTACGACAATGTCAACTCTCGGGCGAGTGTCGCTGAGGAAGTGTACGACAATGACAACTCTCGGGCGAATGTCGCTGAGGGAGTATACGACAATGACAACACACGGGCGAGTGTCGCTGAGGGAGTGTACGACAATGACAACTCTCGGGCGAGTGTCGCTGAGGGACAGTACGACAATGACCACTCTCGGGCGAGTGTCGCTGAGGAGCTGTACGACAATGTCAACTTTCGGGCGAGTGTCGCTGAGGGAGTGTACGACAATGACAACTCTCGGTCAAGTGTCGCTCAGGGACTGTACGACAATGTCCACTCTCGGGCGAGTGTCTGTGAGGGAGTGTACGACAATGACAACTCTCGGGCGAGTGTCGCTGAGGGAGTGTACGACAATGTCAACTCTCGGGCGAGTGTCGCTCAGGGACTGTACGACAATGTCCACTCTCGGGCGAGTGTCTGTGAGGGAGTGTACGACAATGACAACTCTCGGGCGAGTGCCGCTGAGAGAGTGTACGACAATGACAACTCTCGGGCGAGTGTGGCTGATGGAGTGTACGACAATGACAACTCTCGGGCGAGTGTCGCTGAGGGAGTGTACGACAATGTCAACTCTCGGGCGAGTGTCGCTGAGGTAGTGTACGACAATGACCACTCTCTGGAGAGTGTCGCTCAGGGACTGTACGACAATGTAAACTCTCGGGCGAGTGTCGCTCAGGGACTGTACGACAATGACAACTCTCGGGCGAGTGTCGCTCAGGGACTGTACGACAATGTTAACTCTCGGGCGAGTGTCGCTCAGGGACTGTACGACAATGACAACTCTCGGGCGAGTGTCGCTGAGGGAGTGTACGACAATGACAACTCTCGGGCGAGTGTCGCTGAGGGAGTGTAAGACAATGACAATTCTCGGGCGATTGTCGCTGAGGGAGTGTACTACAATGACAACTCTCGGGCGAGTGTCGCTGAGGGAGTGTACGACAATGTCAACTTTCGGGCGAGTGTCGCTGAGGGAGTGTACGACAATGACAACTCTCGGGCGAGTGTCGCTGAGGGAGTGTACGACAATGACAACTCTCGGGCGAGTGTCGCTCAGGGACTGTACGACAATGTCCACTCTCGGGCGAGTGTCTGTGAGGGAGTGTACGACAATGACAACTCTCGGGCGAGTGTCGCTGAGAGAGTGTACGACAATGACAACTCTCGGGCGAGTGTGGCTGATGGAGTGTACGACAATGACAACTCTCGGGCGAGTGTCGCTGAGGGAGTGTACGACAATGTCAACTCTCGGGCGATTGTCGCTGAGGTAGTGTACGACAATGACCACTCTCTGGAGAGTGTCGCTCAGGGACTGTACGACAATGTAAACTCTCGGGCGAGTGTCGCTCAGGGACTGTACGACAATGACAACTCTCGGGCGAGTGTCGCTCAGGGACTGTACGACAATGTTAACTCTCGGGCGAGTGTCGCTCAGGGACTGTACGACAATGACCACTCTCGGGCGAGTGTCGCTTAGGGAGTGTACGACAATGACAATTCTCTGGCGAGTGTCGCTGAGGGAGTGTACGACAATGACAACTCTTGGGCGAGTGTCGCTGAGGGAGTGTAAGACAATGACAATTCTCGGGCGATTGTCGCTGAGGGAGTGTACTACAATGACAACTCTCGGGCGAGTGTCGCTGAGGGACAGTACGACAATGACCACTCTCGGGCGAGTGTCGCTGAGGAGCTGTACGACAATGTCAACTTTCGGGCGAGTGTCGCTGAGGGAGTGTACGACAATGACAACTCTCGGGCGAGTGTCGCTGAGGGAGTGTACGACTTTGACAACTCTCGGGCGAGTGTCGCTCAGGGACTGTACGACAATGTCCACTCTCGGGCGAGTGTCTGTGAGGGAGTGTACGACAATGACAACTCTCGGGCGAGTGTCGCTGAGGGAGTGTACGACAATGACAACTCTCGGGCGAGTGTCGCTGAGGGACTGTACGACAATGACAACTCTCGGGCGAGTGTCGCTGAGGGAGTGTACGTCAATGCCAACTCTCGGGCAAGTGTCGCTCAGGGACTGTACGACAATGACAACTTTTGGGCGAGTGTCGCTCAGGGACTGTACGACAATGACAACTCTCGGGCGAGTGTCGCTGAGGGAGTGTACGACAATGACCACTCTCGGGCGAGTGTCGCTGAGGGAGTGTACGACAATGACAACTCTCGGGCGAGTGTCGCTGAGGGAGTGTACGACAATGACAACTCTCGGGCGAGTGTCGCTGAGGGAGTGTACGACAATGACAACTCTCGGGCGAGTGTCGCTGAGGGAGTGTACGACAATGTCAAGTTTTGGGCGAGTGTCGCTGAGGGTGTGTACGACAATGACCACTCTCTGGAAAGTGTCGCTCAGGGAGTGTACGACAATGACAACTCTCGGGCGAATGTCGCTGAGGGAGTGTACGACAATGACAACTCTCGGGCGAATGTCGCTGAGGGAGTTAACGACAATGACAACTCTCTGGCGAGTGTCGCTCAGGGACTGAACGACAATGACAACTCTCGGGCAAGTGTCGCTCAGGGACTGTACGACAATGACAACCTTCGGGCGAGTGTCGCTGAGGGAATGTACGACAATGACAACTCTCGGGCGAGCGTCGCTGAGGGAGTGTACGACAATGACAACTCTCGGGCGAGTGTCGCTGAGGGAGTGTACGACATTGACAACTCTCGGGCGATTGTCGCTGATGGACAGTACGACAATGACAACTTTCGGGCGAGTGTCGCTGAGGGAGTGTACGACAATGTCAACTCTCGGGCGATTGTCGCTGAGGGAGTGTACGACAATGACCACTCTCGGGCGAGTGTCGCTGAGGGAGTGTACGACAATGACCACTCTCTGAAGAGTGTCGCTCAGGGACTGTACGACAATAACAACTCTCGGGCGAGTGTCGCTGAGGGAGTGTACGACAATGACAACTCTCGGGCGAGTGTCGCTGAGGGAGTGTACGACAATGACAACTCTCGGGCGAGTGTCGCTGAGGGAATGTAAGACAATGACAATTCTCGGGCGATTGTCGCTGAGGGAGTGTACTACAATGACAATTCTCGGGCGAGTGTCGCTGAGGGAGTGTACGACAATGACAACTCTCGGGCGAGTGTCGCTCAGGGACTGTACGACAATGTCCATTCTCGGGCGAGTGTCTGTGAGAGAGTGTACGACAATGACAACTCTCGGGCGAGTGTCGCTGAGGGAGTGTACGACAATGACAACTCTCGGGCGAGTGTCGCTGAGGGAGTGTACGACAATGACAACTCTCGGGCGAGTGTCGCTGAGGGAGTGTACTAAAATGACAACTCTCGGGCGAGTGTCGCTGAGGGACAGTACGACAATGACCACTCTCGGGCGAGTGTCGCTGAGGAGCTGTACGACAATGTCAACTTTCGGGCGAGTGTCGCTGAGGGAGTGTACGACAATGACAACTCTCGGGCGAGTGTCGCTGAGGGAGTGTACGACAATGACAACTCTCGGGCGAGTGTCGCTCAGGGACTGTACGACAATGTCCACTCTCGGGCGAGTGTCTGTGAGGGAGTGTACGACAATGACAACTCTCGGGCGAGTGTCGCTGAGGGAGTGTACGACAATGACAACTCTCGGGCGAGTGTCGCTGAGGGAGTGTACGACAATGACCACTCTCGGGCGAGTGTCGCTGAGGGAGTGTACGACAATGACAACTCTCGGGCGAGTGTCGCTAAGGGAGTGTACGACAATGACAACTCTCGGGCGAGTGTCGCTGAGGGAGTGTACGACAATGACAACTCTCGGGCGAGTGTCGCTGAGGGAGTGTAAGACAATGACAATTCTCGGGCGATTGTCGCTGAGGGAGTGTACTACAATGACAACTCTCGGGCGAGTGTCGCTGAGGGACAGTACGACAATGACCACTCTCGGGCGAGTGTCGCTGAGGAGCTGTACGACAATGTCAACTTTAGGCGAGTGTCGCTGAGGGAGTGTACGACAATGACAACTCTCGGGCGAGTGTCGCTGAGGGAGTGTACGACAATGACAACTCTCGGGCGAGTGTCGCTCAGGGACTGTACGACAATGTCCACTCTCGGGCGAGTGTCTGTGAGGGAGTGTACGACAATGACAACTCTCGGGCGAGTGTCGCTGAGGGAGTGTACGACAATGACAACTCTCGGGCGAGTGTCGCTGAGGGAGTGTACGACAATGACAAGTCTCGGGCGAGTGTCGCTGAGGGAGTGTACGACAATGACAACTCTCGGGCGAGTGTCGCTGAGGAAGTGTACGACAATGTCAACTCTCGGGCGAGTGTCGCTGAGGAAGTGTACGACAATGACAACTCTCGGGCGAATGTCGCTGAGGGAGTATACGACAATGACAACACTCGGGCGAGTGTCGCTGAGGGAGTGTACGACAATGACAACTCTCGGGCGAGTGTCGCTGAGGGACAGTACGACAATGACCACTCTCGGGCGAGTGTCGCTGAGGAGCTGTACGACAATGTCAACTTTCGGGCGAGTGTCGCTGAGGGAGTGTACGACAATGACAACTCTCGGGCGAGTGTCGCTCAGGGACTGTACGACAATGTCCACTCTCGGGCGAGTGTCTGTGAGGGAGTGTACGACAATGACAACTCTCGGGCGAGTGTCGCTGAGGGAGTGTACGACAATGTCAACTCTCGGGCGAGTGTCGCTCAGGGACTGTACGACAATGTCCACTCTCGGGCGAGTGTCTGTGAGGGAGTGTACGACAATGACAACTCTCGGGCGAGTGCCGCTGAGAGAGTGTACGACAATGACAACTCTCGGGCGAGTGTGGCTGATGGAGTGTACGACAATGACAACTCTCGGGCGAGTGTCGCTGAGGGAGTGTACGACAATGTCAACTCTCGGGCGAGTGTCGCTGAGGTAGTGTACGACAATGACCACTCTCTGGAGAGTGTCGCTCAGGGACTGTACGACAATGTAAACTCTCGGGCGAGTGTCGCTCAGGGACTGTACGACAATGACAACTCTCGGGCGAGTGTCGCTCAGGGACTGTACGACAATGTTAACTCTCGGGCAAGTGTCGCTCAGGGACTGTACGACAATGACAACTCTCGGGCGAGTGTCGCTGAGGGAGTGTACGACAATGACAACTCTCGGGCGAGTGTCGCTGAGGGAGTGTAAGACAATGACAATTCTCGGGCGATTGTCGCTGAGGGAGTGTACTACAATGACAACTCTCGGGCGAGTGTCGCTGAGGGAGTGTACGACAATGTCAACTTTCGGGCGAGTGTCGCTGAGGGAGTGTACGACAATGACAACTCTCGGGCGAGTGTCGCTGAGGGAGTGTACGACAATGACAACTCTCGGGCGAGTGTCGCTCAGGGACTGTACGACAATGTCCACTCTCGGGCGAGTGTCTGTGAGGGAGTGTACGACAATGACAACTCTCGGGCGAGTGTCGCTGAGAGAGTGTACGACAATGACAACTCTCGGGCGAGTGTGGCTGATGGAGTGTACGACAATGACAACTCTCGGGCGAGTGTCGCTGAGGGAGTGTACGACAATGTCAACTCTCGGGCGATTGTCGCTGAGGTAGTGTACGACAATGACCACTCTCTGGAGAGTGTCGCTCAGGGACTGTACGACAATGTAAACTCTCGGGCGAGTGTCGCTCAGGGACTGTACGACAATGACAACTCTCGGGCGAGTGTCGCTCAGGGACTGTACGACAATGTTAACTCTCGGGCGAGTGTCGCTCAGGGACTGTACGACAATGACCACTCTCGGGCGAGTGTCGCTTAGGGAGTGTACGACAATGACAATTCTCGGGCGAGTGTCGCTGAGGGAGTGTACGACAATGACAACTCTTGGGCGAGTGTCGCTGAGGGAGTGTAAGACAATGACAATTCTCGGGCGATTGTCGCTGAGGGAGTGTACTACAATGACAACTCTCGGGCGAGTGTCGCTGAGGGACAGTACGACAATGACCACTCTCGGGCGAGTGTCGCTGAGGAGCTGTACGACAATGTCAACTTTCGGGCGAGTGTCGCTGAGGGAGTGTACGACAATGACAACTCTCGGGCGAGTGTCGCTGAGGGAGTGTACGACTTTGACAACTCTCGGGCGAGTGTCGCTCAGGGACTGTACGACAATGTCCACTCTCGGGCGAGTGTCTGTGAGGGAGTGTACGACAATGACAACTCTCGGGCGAGTGTCGCTGAGGGAGTGTACGACAATGACAACTCTCGGGCGAGTGTCGCTGAGGGACTGTACGACAATGACAACTCTCGGGCGAGTGTCGCTGAGGGAGTGTACGTCAATGACAACTCTCGGGCAAGTGTCGCTCAGGGACTGTACGACAATGACAACTTTTGGGCGAGTGTCGCTCAGGGACTGTACGACAATGACAACTCTCGGGCGAGTGTCGCTGAGGGAGTGTACGACAATGACCACTCTCGGGCGAGTGTCGCTGAGGGAGTGTACGACAATGTCAACTCTCGGGCGAGTGTCGCTGAGGGAGTGTACGACAATGACAACTCTCGGGCGAGTGTCGCTGAGGGAGTGTACGACAATGACAACTCTCGGGCGAGTGTCGCTGAGGGAGTGTACGACAATGTCAAGTTTTGGGCGAGTGTCGCTGAGGGAGTGTACGACAATGACCACTCTCTGGAAAGTGTCGCTCAGGGAGTGTACGACAATGACAACTCTCGGGCGAATGTCGCTGAGGGAGTGTACGACAATGACAACTCTCGGGCGAATGTCGCTGAGGGAGTTAACGACAATGACAACTCTCTGGCGAGTGTCGCTCAGGGACTGAACGACAATGACAACTCTCGGGCAAGTGTCGCTCAGGGACTGTACGACAATGACAACCTTCGGGCGAGTGTCGCTGAGGGAATGTACGACAATGACAACTCTCGGGCGAGCGTCGCTGAGGGAGTGTACGACAATGACAACTCTCGGGCGAGTGTCGCTGAGGGAGTGTACGACATTGACAACTCTCGGGCGATTGTCGCTGATGGACAGTACGACAATGACAACTTTCGGGCGAGTGTCGCTGAGGGAGTGTACGACAATGTCAACTCTCGGGCGATTGTCGCTGAGGGAGTGTACGACAATGACCACTCTCGGGCGAGTGTCGCTGAGGGAGTGTACGACAATGACCACTCTCTGAAGAGTGTCGCTCAGGGACTGTACGACAATAACAACTCTCGGGCGAGTGTCGCTGAGGGAGTGTACGACAATGACAACTCTCGGGCGAGTGTCGCTGAGGGAGTGTACGACAATGACAACTCTCGGGCGAGTGTCGCTGAGGGAATGTAAGACAATGACAATTCTCGGGCGATTGTCGCTGAGGGAGTGTACTACAATGACAATTCTCGGGCGAGTGTCGCTGAGGGAGTGTACGACAATGACAACTCTCGGGCGAGTGTCGCTCAGGGACTGTACGACAATGTCCATTCTCGGGCGAGTGTCTGTGAGAGAGTGTACGACAATGACAACTCTCGGGCGAGTGTCGCTGAGGGAGTGTACGACAATGACAACTCTCGGGCGAGTGTCGCTGAGGGAGTGTACGACAATGACAACTCTCGGGCGAGTGTCGCTGAGGGAGTGTACTACAATGACAACTCTCGGGCGAGTGTCGCTGAGGGACAGTACGACAATGACCACTCTCGGGCGAGTGTCGCTGAGGAGCTGTACGACAATGTCAACTTTCGGGCGAGTGTCGCTGAGGGAGTGTACGACAATGACAACTCTCGGGCGAGTGTCGCTGAGGGAGTGTACGACAATGACAACTCTCGGGCGAGTGTCGCTCAGGGACTGTACGACAATGTCCACTCTCGGGCGAGTGTCTGTGAGGGAGTGTACGACAATGACAACTCTCGGGCGAGTGTCGCTGAGGGAGTGTACGACAATGACAACTCTCGGGCGAGTGTCGCTGAGGGAGTGTACGACAATGACAACTCTCGGGCGAGTGTCGCTGAGGGAGTGTACGACAATGACAACTCTCGGGCGAGTGTCGCTGAGGAAGTGTACGACAATGTCAACTCTCGGGCGAGTGTCGCTGAGGGAGTGTACGACAATGACAACTCTCGGGCGAGTGTCGCTGAGGGAGTGTACGACAATCTCAACTCTCGGGCGAGTGTCGCTAAGGGAGTGTACGACAATGTCAACTCTCGGGCGAGTGTCGCTGAGGGAGTGTACGACAATGACCACTCTCTGGAGAGTGTCGCTCAGGGCGTGTACGACAATGACAACTCTCGGGCGAGTGTCGCTGAGGGAGTGTACGACAATGACAATTCTCGGGCGAATGTCGCTGAGGGAGTGTACGACAATGACAACTCTCAGGCGAGTGTCACTGAGGGACTGTACGACAATGACAACTCTCTGGCGAGTGTCGCTCAGGGACTGTACGACAATGACAACTCTCGGGCGAGTGTCACTCAGGGACTGTACGACAATGTTAACTCTCGGACGAGTGTCGCTCAGGGACTGTACGACAATGACCACTCTCGGGCGAGTGTCGCTGAGGGAGTGTACGACAATGACAACTCTCGGGCGAGTGTCGCTGAGGGAGTGTACGACAATGACAACTCTCGGGCGAGTGTCGCTGAGGGAGTGTACGACAATGACAACTCTCGGGCGAATGTCGCTGAGGGAGTCTACGACAATGACAACTCTCGGGCGAGTGTCGCTGAGGGAGTGTACGACAATGACAACTCTCGGGCGAGTGTCGCTGAGGGAGTGTACGACAATGACAACTCTCGGGCGAGTGTCGCTGAGGAAGTGTACGACAATGTCAACTCTCGGGCGAGTGTCGCTGAGGTAGTGTACGACAATGACCACTCTCTGGAGAGTGTCGCTCAGGGACTGTACGACAATGTTAACTCTCGGGCGAGTGTCGCTCAGGGACTGTACGACAATGACAACTCTCGGGCGAGTGTCGCTCAGGGACTGTACGACAATGACAACTATCGGGCGAGTGTCGCTGAGGGAGTGTACGACTTTGACAACTCTCGGGCGAGTGTCGCTCAGGGACTGTACGACAATGTCCACTCTCGGGCGAGTGTCTGTGAGGGAGTGTACGACAATGACAACTCTCGGGCGAGTGTCGCTGAGGGAGTGTACGACAATGACAACTCTCGGGCGAGTGTCGCTGAGGGACTGTACGACAATGACAACTCTCGGGCGAGTGTCGCTGAGGGAGTGTACGTCAATGACAACTCTCGGGCAAGTGTCGCTCAGGGACTGTACGACAATGACAACTTTTGGGCGAGTGTCGCTCAGGGACTGTACGACAATGACAACTCTCGGGCGAGTGTCGCTGAGGGAGTGTACGACAATGACCACTCTCGGGCGAGTGTCGCTGAGGGAGTGTACGACAATGTCAACTTTCGGGCGAGTGTCGCTGAGGGAGTGTACGACAATGACAACTCTCGGGCGAGTGTCGCTGAGGGAGTGTACGACAATGACAACTCTCAGGCGAGTGTCGCTCAGGGACTGTACGACAATGTCCACTCTCGGGCGAGTGTCTGTGAGGGAGTGTACGACAATGACAACTCTCGGGCGAGTGTCGCTGAGAGAGTGTACGACAATGACAACTCTCGGGCGAGTGTGGCTGATGGAGTGTACGACAATGACAACTCTCGGGCGAGTGTCGCTGAGGGAGTGTACGACAATGTCAACTCTCGGGCGAGTGTCGCTGAGGTAGTGTACGACAATGACCACTCTCTGGAGAGTGTCGCTCAGGGACTGTACGACAATGTAAACTCTCGGGCGAGTGTCGCTCAGGGACTGTACGACAATGACAACTCTCGGGCGAGTGTCGCTCAGGGACTGTACGACAATGTTAACTCTCGGGCGAGTGTCGCTCAGGGACTGTACGACAATGACCACTTTCGGGCGAGTGTCGCTGAGGGAGTGTACGACAATGACAATTCTCGGGCGAGTGTCGCTGAGGGAGTGTACGACAATGACAACTCTCGGGCGAGTGTCGCTGAGGGAGTGTAAGACAATGACAATTCTCGGGCGATTGTCGCTGAGGGAGTGTACTACAATGACAACTCTCGGGCGAGTGTCGCTGAGGGACAGTACGACAATGACCACTCTCGGGCGAGTGTTGCTGAGGAGCTGTACGACAATGTCAACTTTCGGGCGAGTGTCGCTGAGGGAGTGTACGACAATGACAACTCTCGGGCGAGTGTCGCTGAGGGAGTGTACGACTTTGACAACTTTCGGGCGAGTGTCGCTCAGGGACTGTACGACAATGTCCACTCTCGGGCGAGTGTCTGTGAGGGAGTGTACGACAATGACAACTCTCGGGCGAGTGTCGCTGAGGGAGTGTACGACAATGACAACTCTCGGGCGAGTGTCGCTGAGGGACTGTACGACAATGACAACTCTCGGGCGAGTGTCGCTGAGGGAGTGTACGTCAATGACAACTCTCGGGCAAGTGTCGCTCAGGGACTGTACGACAATGACAACTTTTGGGCGAGTGTCGCTCAGGGACTGTACGACAATGACAACTCTCGGGCGAGTGTCGCTGAGGGAGTGTACGACAATGACCACTCTCGGGCGAGTGTCGCTGAGGGAGTGTACGACAATGACAACTCTCGGGCGAGTGTCGCTGAGGGAGTGTACGACAATGACAACTCTCGGGCGAGTGTCGCTGAGGGAGTGTACGACAATGACAACTCTCGGGGGAGTGTCACTGAGGGAGTGTACGACAATGACAACTCTCGGGCGAGTGTCGCTGAGGGAGTGTACGACAATGACAACTCTCGGGCGAGTGTCGCTGAGGGAGTGTACGACAATGTCAACTCTCGGGCGAGTGTCGCTGAGGTAGTGTACGACAATGACCACTCTCTGGAGAGTGTCGCTCAGGGACTGTACGACAATGACAACTCTCGGGCGAGTGTCGCTGAGGGAGTGTACGACAATGTCAACTCTCGGGCGAGTGTCGTTGAGGGAGTGTACGACAATGACAACTCTCGGGCGAGTGTCGCTGAGGGAGTGTACGACAATGTCAACTCTCGGGCGAGTGTCGCTCAGGGACTGTACGACAATGACCACTCTCGGGCGAGTGTCGCTCAGGGACTGTACGACAATGTTAACTCTCGGGCGAGTGTCGCTGAGGGAGTGTACGACAATGACAACTTTTGGGCGAGTGTCGCTCAGGGACTGTACGACAATGACCACTCTCGGGCGAGTGTCGCTCAGGGACTGTACGACAATGACAACTTTTGGGCGAGTGTCGCTCAGGGACTGTACGACAATGACCACTCTCGGGCGAGTGTCGCTCAGGGACTGTACGACAATGACAACTCTCGGGCGAGTGTCGCTGAGGGAGTGTACGACAATGTCAACTCTCGGGCGAGTGTCGTTGAGGGAGTGTACGACAATGACAACTCTCGGGCGAGTGTCGCTGAGGGAGTGTACGACAATGTCAACTTCCGGGCGAGTGTCGCTCAGGGACTGTACGACAATGACCACTCTCGGGCGAGTGTCGCTCAGGGACTGTACGACAATGTTAACTCTCGGGCGAGTGTCGCTGAGGGAGTGTACGACAATGACAACTTTTGGGCGAGTGTCGCTCAGGGACTGTACGACAATGACCACTCTCGGGCGAGTGTCGCTCAGGGACTGTACGACAATGACAACTTTTGGGCGAGTGTCGCTCAGGGACTGTACGACAATGACCACTCTCGGGCGAGTGTCGCTCAGGGACTGTACGACAATGTCAACTCTCGGGCGAGTGTCGCTGAGGGAGTGTACGACAATGTCAACTCTCGGGCAAGTGTCGCTCAGGGACTGTACGACAATGACCACTCTCGGGCGAGTGTCGCTGAGGGACTGTACGACAATGTCAACTCTCGGGCGAGTGACGCTGAGGGAGTGTACGACAATGACAACTCTCGGGCGAGTGTCGCTGAGGGAGTGTACGACAATGACAACTCTCGGGCGAGTGTCGCTGAGGGAGTGTACGACAATGACCACTCTCGGGCGAGTGTCGCTGAGGGAGTGTACGACAATGACAACTCTCGGGCGAGTGTCGCTGAGGGAGTGTACGACAATGACAACTCTCGGGCGAGTGTCGCTGAGGGAGTGTACGACAATGACAACTCTCGGGCGAGTGTCGCTGAGGGAGTGTACGACAATGACAACTCTCGGGCGAGTGTCGCTGAGGAAGTGTACGACAAAATCAACTCTCGGGCGAGTTTCGCTGAGGTAGTGTACGACAATGACCACTCTCTGGAGAGTGTCGCTCAGGGACTGTACGACAATGACAACTCGGGCGAGTGTCGCTGAGGGAGTGTACGACAATGACAACTCTCGGGCGAGTGTCGCTGAGGGAGTGTACGACAATGACAACTCTCGGGCGAGTGTCGCTGAGGGAGTGTAAGACAATGACAATTCTCGGGCGATTGTCGCTGAGGGAGTGTACTACAATGACAATTCTCGGGCGAGTGTCGCTGAGGGAGTGTACGACAATGACAACTCTCGGGCGAGTGTCGCTGAGGGAGTGTACGACAATGACAACTCTCGGGCGAGTGTCGCTGAGAGAGTGTACGACAATGACAACTCTCGGGCGAGTGTGGCTGATGGAGTGTACGACAATGTTAACTCTCGGGCGAGTGTCGCTCAGGGACTGTACGACAATGACCACTCTCGGGCGAGTGTCGCTGAGGGAGTGTACGACAATGACAACTCTCGGGCGAGTGTCGCTGAGGGAGTGTACGACAATGACAACTCTCGGGCGAGTGTCGCTGAGGGAGTGTACGACAATGACAACTCTCGGGCGAGTGTCGCTGAGGGAGTGTAAGACAATGACAATTCTCGGGCGATTGTCGCTGAGGGAGTGTACTACAATGACAACTCTCGGGCGAGTGTCGCTGAGGGACAGTACGACAATGACCACTCTCGGGCGAGTGTCGCTGAGGAGCTGTACGACAATGTCAACTTTAGGCGAGTGTCGCTGAGGGAGTGTACGACAATGACAACTCTCGGGCGAGTGTCGCTGAGGGAGTGTACGACAATGACAACTCTCGGGCGAGTGTCGCTCAGGGACTGTACGACAATGTCCACTCTCGGGCGAGTGTCTGTGAGGGAGTGTACGACAATGACAACTCTCGGGCGAGTGTCGCTGAGGGAGTGTACGACAATGACAACTCTCGGGCGAGTGTCGCTGAGGGAGTGTACGACAATGACAAGTCTCGGGCGAGTGTCGCTGAGGGAGTGTACGACAATGACAACTCTCGGGCGAGTGTCGCTGAGGAAGTGTACGACAATGTCAACTCTCGGGCGAGTGTCGCTGAGGAAGTGTACGACAATGACAACTCTCGGGCGAATGTCGCTGAGGGAGTATACGACAATGACAACACTCGGGCGAGTGTCGCTGAGGGAGTGTACGACAATGACAACTCTCGGGCGAGTGTCGCTGAGGGACAGTACGACAATGACCACTCTCGGGCGAGTGTCGCTGAGGAGCTGTACGACAATGTCAACTTTCGGGCGAGTGTCGCTGAGGGAGTGTACGACAATGACAACTCTCGGGCGAGTGTCGCTCAGGGACTGTACGACAATGTCCACTCTCGGGCGAGTGTCTGTGAGGGAGTGTACGACAATGACAACTCTCGGGCGAGTGTCGCTGAGGGAGTGTACGACAATGTCAACTCTCGGGCGAGTGTCGCTCAGGGACTGTACGACAATGTCCACTCTCGGGCGAGTGTCTGTGAGGGAGTGTACGACAATGACAACTCTCGGGCGAGTGCCGCTGAGAGAGTGTACGACAATGACAACTCTCGGGCGAGTGTGGCTGATGGAGTGTACGACAATGACAACTCTCGGGCGAGTGTCGCTGAGGGAGTGTACGACAATGTCAACTCTCGGGCGAGTGTCGCTGAGGTAGTGTACGACAATGACCACTCTCTGGAGAGTGTCGCTCAGGGACTGTACGACAATGTAAACTCTCGGGCGAGTGTCGCTCAGGGACTGTACGACAATGACAACTCTCGGGCGAGTGTCGCTCAGGGACTGTACGACAATGTTAACTCTCGGGCGAGTGTCGCTCAGGGACTGTACGACAATGACAACTCTCGGGCGAGTGTCGCTGAGGGAGTGTACGACAATGACAACTCTCGGGCGAGTGTCGCTGAGGGAGTGTAAGACAATGACAATTCTCGGGCGATTGTCGCTGAGGGAGTGTACTACAATGACAACTCTCGGGCGAGTGTCGCTGAGGGAGTGTACGACAATGTCAACTTTCGGGCGAGTGTCGCTGAGGGAGTGTACGACAATGACAACTCTCGGGCGAGTGTCGCTGAGGGAGTGTACGACAATGACAACTCTCGGGCGAGTGTCGCTCAGGGACTGTACGACAATGTCCACTCTCGGGCGAGTGTCTGTGAGGGAGTGTACGACAATGACAACTCTCGGGCGAGTGTCGCTGAGAGAGTGTACGACAATGACAACTCTCGGGCGAGTGTGGCTGATGGAGTGTACGACAATGACAACTCTCGGGCGAGTGTCGCTGAGGGAGTGTACGACAATGTCAACTCTCGGGCGATTGTCGCTGAGGTAGTGTACGACAATGACCACTCTCTGGAGAGTGTCGCTCAGGGACTGTACGACAATGTAAACTCTCGGGCGAGTGTCGCTCAGGGACTGTACGACAATGACAACTCTCGGGCGAGTGTCGCTCAGGGACTGTACGACAATGTTAACTCTCGGGCGAGTGTCGCTCAGGGACTGTACGACAATGACCACTCTCGGGCGAGTGTCGCTTAGGGAGTGTACGACAATGACAATTCTCGGGCGAGTGTCGCTGAGGGAGTGTACGACAATGACAACTCTTGGGCGAGTGTCGCTGAGGGAGTGTAAGACAATGACAATTCTCGGGCGATTGTCGCTGAGGGAGTGTACTACAATGACAACTCTCGGGCGAGTGTCGCTGAGGGACAGTACGACAATGACCACTCTCGGGCGAGTGTCGCTGAGGAGCTGTACGACAATGTCAACTTTCGGGCGAGTGTCGCTGAGGGAGTGTACGACAATGACAACTCTCGGGCGAGTGTCGCTGAGGGAGTGTACGACTTTGACAACTCTCGGGCGAGTGTCGCTCAGGGACTGTACGACAAAGTCCACTCTCGGGCGAGTGTCTGTGAGGGAGTGTACGACAATGACAACTCTCGGGCGAGTGTCGCTGAGGGAGTGTACGACAATGACAACTCTCGGGCGAGTGTCGCTGAGGGACTGTACGACAATGACAACTCTCGGGCGAGTGTCGCTGAGGGAGTGTACGTCAATGACAACTCTCGGGCAAGTGTCGCTCAGGGACTGTACGACAATGACAACTTTTGGGCGAGTGTCGCTCAGGGACTGTACGACAATGACAACTCTCGGGCGAGTGTCGCTGAGGGAGTGTACGACAATGACCACTCTCGGGCGAGTGTCGCTGAGGGAGTGTACGACAATGACAACTCTCGGGCGAGTGTCGCTGAGGGAGTGTACGACAATGACAACTCTCGGGCGAGTGTCGCTGAGGGAGTGTACGACAATGACAACTCTCGGGCGAGTGTCGCTGAGGGAGTGTACGACAATGTCAAGTTTTGGGCGAGTGTCGCTGAGGGAGTGTACGACAATGACCACTCTCTGGAAAGTGTCGCTCAGGGAGTGTACGACAATGACAACTCTCGGGCGAATGTCGCTGAGGGAGTGTACGACAATGACAACTCTCGGGCGAATGTCGCTGAGGGAGTTAACGACAATGACAACTCTCTGGCGAGTGTCGCTCAGGGACTGAACGACAATGACAACTCTCGGGCAAGTGTCGCTCAGGGACTGTACGACAATGACAACCTTCGGGCGAGTGTCGCTGAGGGAATGTACGACAATGACAACTCTCGGGCGAGCGTCGCTGAGGGAGTGTACGACAATGACAACTCTCGGGCGAGTGTCGCTGAGGGAGTGTACGACATTGACAACTCTCGGGCGATTGTCGCTGATGGACAGTACGACAATGACAACTTTCGGGCGAGTGTCGCTGAGGGAGTGTACGACAATGTCAACTCTCGGGCGATTGTCGCTGAGGGAGTGTACGACAATGACCACTCTCGGGCGAGTGTCGCTGAGGGAGTGTACGACAATGACAACTCTCAGGCGAGTGTCGCTGAGGGAGTGTACGACAATGACAACTCACGGGCTAGTGTCGCTGAGGGAGTGTACGACAATGACAACTCACGGGCGAGTGTCGCTGAGGGAGTGTACGACAATGACAACTCTCGGGCGAGTGTCGCTGAGGGAGTGTACGACAATGTCAACTCTCGGGCGAGTGTCGCTGAGGTAGTGTACGACAATGACCACTCTCTGGAGAGTGTCGCTCAGGGACTGTACGACAATGTAAACTCTCGGGCGAGTGTCGCTCAGGGACTGTACGACAATGACAACTCTCGGGCGAGTGTCGCTCAGGGACTGTACGACAATGTTAACTCTCGGGCGAGTGTCGCTCAGGGACTGTACGACAATGACCACTCTCGGGCGAGTGTCGCTGAGGGAGTGTACGACAATGACAACTCTCAAGCGAGTGTCGCTGAGGGAGAGTACGACAATGACAACTCTCGGGCGAGGGTCGCTGAGGGAGTGTACGACAATGACAACTCTCGGGCGAGTGTCGCTGAGGGAGTGTAAGACAATGACAATTCTCGGGCGATTGTCGCTGAGGGAGTGTACTACAATGACAACTCTCGGGCGATTGTCGCTGAGGGACAGTACAACAATGACCACTCTCGGGCGAGTGTCGCTGAGGAGCTGTACGACAATGTCAACTTTCGGGCGAGTGTCGCTGAGGGAGTGTACGACAATGACAACTCTCGGGCGAGTGTCGCTGAGGGAGTGTACTACAATGACAACTCTCGGGCGAGTGTCGCTCAAGGACTGTACAACAATGTCCACTCTCGGGCGAGTGTCTGTGAGGGAGTGTACGACAATGACAACTCTCGGGCGAGTGTCGCTGAGGGAGTGTACGACAATGACAACTCTCGGGCGAGTGTCGCTGAGGGAGTGTACGACAATGTCAACTCTCGGGCGAGTGTCGCTCAGGGACTGTACGACAATGATCACTCTCGGGCGAGTGTCGCTCAGGGACTGTACGACAATGTTAACTCTCGGGCGAGTGTCGCTGAGGGAGTGTACGACAATGACAACTTTTGGGCGAAAGTCGCTCAGGGACTGTACGACAATAACCACTCTCGGGCGAGTGTCGCTCAGGGACTGTACGACAATGTCAACTTTTGGGCGAGTGTCGCTCAGGGACTGTACGACAATGACCACTCTCGGGCGAGTGTCGCTCAGGGACTGTACGACAATGTCAACTCTCGGGCGAGTGTCGCTGAGGGTGTGTACGACAATGTCAACTCTCGGGCAAGTGTCGCTCAGGGACTGTACGACAATGACCACTCTCGGGCGAATGTCGCTGAGGGACTGTACGACAATGTCAACTCTCGGGCGAGTGACGCTGAGGGAGTGTACGACAATGACCACTCTCGGGCGAGTGTCGCTGAGGGAGTGTACGCCAATGACAACTCTCGGGCGAGTGTCGCTGAGGGAGTGTACGACAATGACCACTCTCTGAAGAGTGTCGCTCAGGGACTGTACGACAATAACAACTCTCGGGCGAGTGTCGCTGAGGGAGTGTACGACAATGACAACTCTCGGGCGAGTGTCGCTGAGGGAGTGTACGACAATGACAACTCTCGGGCGAGTGTCGCTGAGGGAATGTAAGACAATGACAATTCTCGGGCGATTGTCGCTGAGGGAGTGTACTACAATGACAATTCTCGGGCGAGTGTCGCTAAGGGAGTGTACGACAATGACAACTCTCGGGCGAGTGTCGCTCAGGGACTGTACGACAATGTCCATTCTCGGGCGAGTGTCTGTGAGAGAGTGTACGACAATGACAACTCTCGGGCGAGTGTCGCTGAGGGAGTGTACGACAATGACAACTCTCGGGCGAGTGTCGCTGAGGGAGTGTACGACAATGACAACTCTCGGGCGAGTGTCGCTGAGGGAGTGTACTACAATGACAACTCTCGGGCGAGTGTCGCTGAGGGACAGTACGACAATGACCACTCTCGGGCGAGTGTCGCTGAGGAGCTGTACGACAATGTCAACTTTCGGGCGAGTGTCGCTGAGGGAGTGTACGACAATGACAACTCTCGGGCGAGTGTCGCTGAGGGAGTGTACGACAATGACAACTCTCGGGCGAGTGTCGCTCAGGGACTGTACGACAATGTCCACTCTCGGGCGAGTGTCTGTGAGGGAGTGTACGACAATGACAACTCTCGGGCGAGTGTCGCTGAGGGAGTGTACGACAATGACAACTCTCGGGCGAGTGTCGCTGAGGGAGTGTACGACAATGACAACTCTCGGGCGAGTGTCGCTGAGGGAGTGTACGACAATGACAACTCTCGGGCGAGTGTCGCTGAGGAAGTGTACGACAATGTCAACTCTCGGGCGAGTGTCGCTGAGGGAGTGTACGACAATGACAACTCTCGGGCGAGTGTCGCTGAGGGAGTGTACGACAATCTCAACTCTCGGGCGAGTGTCGCTAAGGGAGTGTACGACAATGTCAACTCTCGGGCGAGTGTCGCTGAGGGAGTGTACGACAATGACCACTCTCTGGAGAGTGTCGCTCAGGGCGTGTACGACAATGACAACTCTCGGGCGAGTGTCGCTGAGGGAGTGTACGACAATGACAATTCTCGGGCGAATGTCGCTGAGGGAGTGTACGACAATGACAACTCTCAGGCGAGTGTCACTGAGGGACTGTACGACAATGACAACTCTCTGGCGAGTGTCGCTCAGGGACTGTACGACAATGACAACTCTCGGGCGAGTGTCACTCAGGGACTGTACGACAATGTTAACTCTCGGACGAGTGTCGCTCAGGGACTGTACGACAATGACCACTCTCGGGCGAGTGTCGCTGAGGGAGTGTACGACAATGACAACTCTCGGGCGAGTGTCGCTGAGGGAGTGTACGACAATGACAACTCTCGGGCGAGTGTCGCTGAGGGAGTGTACGACAATGACAACTCTCGGGCGAATGTCGCTGAGGGAGTCTACGACAATGACAACTCTCGGGCGAGTGTCGCTGAGGAAGTGTACGACAATGACAACTCTCGGGCGAGTGTCGCTGAGGGAGTGTACGACAATGACAACTCTCGGGCGAGTGTCGCTGAGGAAGTGTACGACAATGTCAACTCTCGGGCGAGTGTCGCTGAGGTAGTGTACGACAATGACCACTCTCTGGAGAGTGTCGCTCAGGGACTGTACGACAATGTTAACTCTCGGGCGAGTGTCGCTCAGGGACTGTACGACAATGACAACTCTCGGGCGAGTGTCGCTCAGGGACTGTACGACAATGTCCACTCTCGGGCGAGTGTCTGTGAGGGAGTGTACGACAATGACAACTCTCGGGCGAGTGTCGCTGAGGGAGTGTACGACAATGACAACTCTCGGGCGAGTGTCGCTGAGGGACTGTACGACAATGACAACTCTCGGGCGAGTGTCGCTGAGGGAGTGTACGTCAATGCCAACTCTCGGGCAAGTGTCGCTCAGGGACTGTACGACAATGACAACTTTTGGGCGAGTGTCGCTCAGGGACTGTACGACAATGACAACTCTCGGGCGAGTGTCGCTGAGGGAGTGTACGACAATGACCACTCTCGGGCGAGTGTCGCTGAGGGAGTGTACGACAATGACAACTCTCGGGCGAGTGTCGCTGAGGGAGTGTACGACAATGACAACTCTCGGGCGAGTGTCGCTGAGGGAGTGTACGACAATGACAACTCTCGGGCGAGTGTCGCTGAGGGAGTGTACGACAATGTCAAGTTTTGGGCGAGTGTCGCTGAGGGTGTGTACGACAATGACCACTCTCTGGAAAGTGTCGCTCAGGGAGTGTACGACAATGACAACTCTCGGGCGAATGTCGCTGAGGGAGTGTACGACAATGACAACTCTCGGGCGAATGTCGCTGAGGGAGTTAACGACAATGACAACTCTCTGGCGAGTGTCGCTCAGGGACTGAACGACAATGACAACTCTCGGGCAAGTGTCGCTCAGGGACTGTACGACAATGACAACCTTCGGGCGAGTGTCGCTGAGGGAATGTACGACAATGACAACTCTCGGGCGAGCGTCGCTGAGGGAGTGTACGACAATGACAACTCTCGGGCGAGTGTCGCTGAGGGAGTGTACGACATTGACAACTCTCGGGCGATTGTCGCTGATGGACAGTACGACAATGACAACTTTCGGGCGAGTGTCGCTGAGGGAGTGTACGACAATGTCAACTCTCGGGCGATTGTCGCTGAGGGAGTGTACGACAATGACCACTCTCGGGCGAGTGTCGCTGAGGGAGTGTACGACAATGACCACTCTCTGAAGAGTGTCGCTCAGGGACTGTACGACAATAACAACTCTCGGGCGAGTGTCGCTGAGGGAGTGTACGACAATGACAACTCTCGGGCGAGTGTCGCTGAGGGAGTGTACGACAATGACAACTCTCGGGCGAGTGTCGCTGAGGGAATGTAAGACAATGACAATTCTCGGGCGATTGTCGCTGAGGGAGTGTACTACAATGACAATTCTCGGGCGAGTGTCGCTGAGGGAGTGTACGACAATGACAACTCTCGGGCGAGTGTCGCTCAGGGACTGTACGACAATGTCCATTCTCGGGCGAGTGTCTGTGAGAGAGTGTACGACAATGACAACTCTCGGGCGAGTGTCGCTGAGGGAGTGTACGACAATGACAACTCTCGGGCGAGTGTCGCTGAGGGAGTGTACGACAATGACAACTCTCGGGCGAGTGTCGCTGAGGGAGTGTACTAAAATGACAACTCTCGGGCGAGTGTCGCTGAGGGACAGTACGACAATGACCACTCTCGGGCGAGTGTCGCTGAGGAGCTGTACGACAATGTCAACTTTCGGGCGAGTGTCGCTGAGGGAGTGTACGACAATGACAACTCTCGGGCGAGTGTCGCTGAGGGAGTGTACGACAATGACAACTCTCGGGCGAGTGTCGCTCAGGGACTGTACGACAATGTCCACTCTCGGGCGAGTGTCTGTGAGGGAGTGTACGACAATGACAACTCTCGGGCGAGTGTCGCTGAGGGAGTGTACGACAATGACAACTCTCGGGCGAGTGTCGCTGAGGGAGTGTACGACAATGACCACTCTCGGGCGAGTGTCGCTGAGGGAGTGTACGACAATGACAACTCTCGGGCGAGTGTCGCTAAGGGAGTGTACGACAATGACAACTCTCGGGCGAGTGTCGCTGAGGGAGTGTACGACAATGACAACTCTCGGGCGAGTGTCGCTGAGGGAGTGTAAGACAATGACAATTCTCGGGCGATTGTCGCTGAGGGAGTGTACTACAATGACAACTCTCGGGCGAGTGTCGCTGAGGGACAGTACGACAATGACCACTCTCGGGCGAGTGTCGCTGAGGAGCTGTACGACAATGTCAACTTTAGGCGAGTGTCGCTGAGGGAGTGTACGACAATGACAACTCTCGGGCGAGTGTCGCTGAGGGAGTGTACGACAATGACAACTCTCGGGCGAGTGTCGCTCAGGGACTGTACGACAATGTCCACTCTCGGGCGAGTGTCTGTGAGGGAGTGTACGACAATGACAACTCTCGGGCGAGTGTCGCTGAGGGAGTGTACGACAATGACAACTCTCGGGCGAGTGTCGCTGAGGGAGTGTACGACAATGACAAGTCTCGGGCGAGTGTCGCTGAGGGAGTGTACGACAATGACAACTCTCGGGCGAGTGTCGCTGAGGAAGTGTACGACAATGTCAACTCTCGGGCGAGTGTCGCTGAGGAAGTGTACGACAATGACAACTCTCGGGCGAATGTCGCTGAGGGAGTATACGACAATGACAACACTCGGGCGAGTGTCGCTGAGGGAGTGTACGACAATGACAACTCTCGGGCGAGTGTCGCTGAGGGACAGTACGACAATGACCACTCTCGGGCGAGTGTCGCTGAGGAGCTGTACGACAATGTCAACTTTCGGGCGAGTGTCGCTGAGGGAGTGTACGACAATGACAACTCTCGGGCGAGTGTCGCTCAGGGACTGTACGACAATGTCCACTCTCGGGCGAGTGTCTGTGAGGGAGTGTACGACAATGACAACTCTCGGGCGAGTGTCGCTGAGGGAGTGTACGACAATGTCAACTCTCGGGCGAGTGTCGCTCAGGGACTGTACGACAATGTCCACTCTCGGGCGAGTGTCTGTGAGGGAGTGTACGACAATGACAACTCTCGGGCGAGTGCCGCTGAGAGAGTGTACGACAATGACAACTCTCGGGCGAGTGTGGCTGATGGAGTGTACGACAATGACAACTCTCGGGCGAGTGTCGCTGAGGGAGTGTACGACAATGTCAACTCTCGGGCGAGTGTCGCTGAGGTAGTGTACGACAATGACCACTCTCTGGAGAGTGTCGCTCAGGGACTGTACGACAATGTAAACTCTCGGGCGAGTGTCGCTCAGGGACTGTACGACAATGACAACTCTCGGGCGAGTGTCGCTCAGGGACTGTACGACAATGTTAACTCTCGGGCAAGTGTCGCTCAGGGACTGTACGACAATGACAACTCTCGGGCGAGTGTCGCTGAGGGAGTGTACGACAATGACAACTCTCGGGCGAGTGTCGCTGAGGGAGTGTAAGACAATGACAATTCTCGGGCGATTGTCGCTGAGGGAGTGTACTACAATGACAACTCTCGGGCGAGTGTCGCTGAGGGAGTGTACGACAATGTCAACTTTCGGGCGAGTGTCGCTGAGGGAGTGTACGACAATGACAACTCTCGGGCGAGTGTCGCTGAGGGAGTGTACGACAATGACAACTCTCGGGCGAGTGTCGCTCAGGGACTGTACGACAATGTCCACTCTCGGGCGAGTGTCTGTGAGGGAGTGTACGACAATGACAACTCTCGGGCGAGTGTCGCTGAGAGAGTGTACGACAATGACAACTCTCGGGCGAGTGTGGCTGATGGAGTGTACGACAATGACAACTCTCGGGCGAGTGTCGCTGAGGGAGTGTACGACAATGTCAACTCTCGGGCGATTGTCGCTGAGGTAGTGTACGACAATGACCACTCTCTGGAGAGTGTCGCTCAGGGACTGTACGACAATGTAAACTCTCGGGCGAGTGTCGCTCAGGGACTGTACGACAATGACAACTCTCGGGCGAGTGTCGCTCAGGGACTGTACGACAATGTTAACTCTCGGGCGAGTGTCGCTCAGGGACTGTACGACAATGACCACTCTCGGGCGAGTGTCGCTTAGGGAGTGTACGACAATGACAATTCTCGGGCGAGTGTCGCTGAGGGAGTGTACGACAATGACAACTCTTGGGCGAGTGTCGCTGAGGGAGTGTAAGACAATGACAATTCTCGGGCGATTGTCGCTGAGGGAGTGTACTACAATGACAACTCTCGGGCGAGTGTCGCTGAGGGACAGTACGACAATGACCACTCTCGGGCGAGTGTCGCTGAGGAGCTGTACGACAATGTCAACTTTCGGGCGAGTGTCGCTGAGGGAGTGTACGACAATGACAACTCTCGGGCGAGTGTCGCTGAGGGAGTGTACGACTTTGACAACTCTCGGGCGAGTGTCGCTCAGGGACTGTACGACAATGTCCACTCTCGGGCGAGTGTCTGTGAGGGAGTGTACGACAATGACAACTCTCGGGCGAGTGTCGCTGAGGGAGTGTACGACAATGACAACTCTCGGGCGAGTGTCGCTGAGGGACTGTACGACAATGACAACTCTCGGGCGAGTGTCGCTGAGGGAGTGTACGTCAATGACAACTCTCGGGCAAGTGTCGCTCAGGGACTGTACGACAATGACAACTTTTGGGCGAGTGTCGCTCAGGGACTGTACGACAATGACAACTCTCGGGCGAGTGTCGCTGAGGGAGTGTACGACAATGACCACTCTCGGGCGAGTGTCGCTGAGGGAGTGTACGACAATGTCAACTCTCGGGCGAGTGTCGCTGAGGGAGTGTACGACAATGACAACTCTCGGGCGAGTGTCGCTGAGGGAGTGTACGACAATGACAACTCTCGGGCGAGTGTCGCTGAGGGAGTGTACGACAATGTCAAGTTTTGGGCGAGTGTCGCTGAGGGAGTGTACGACAATGACCACTCTCTGGAAAGTGTCGCTCAGGGAGTGTACGACAATGACAACTCTCGGGCGAATGTCGCTGAGGGAGTGTACGACAATGACAACTCTCGGGCGAATGTCGCTGAGGGAGTTAACGACAATGACAACTCTCTGGCGAGTGTCGCTCAGGGACTGAACGACAATGACAACTCTCGGGCAAGTGTCGCTCAGGGACTGTACGACAATGACAACCTTCGGGCGAGTGTCGCTGAGGGAATGTACGACAATGACAACTCTCGGGCGAGCGTCGCTGAGGGAGTGTACGACAATGACAACTCTCGGGCGAGTGTCGCTGAGGGAGTGTACGACATTGACAACTCTCGGGCGATTGTCGCTGATGGACAGTACGACAATGACAACTTTCGGGCGAGTGTCGCTGAGGGAGTGTACGACAATGTCAACTCTCGGGCGATTGTCGCTGAGGGAGTGTACGACAATGACCACTCTCGGGCGAGTGTCGCTGAGGGAGTGTACGACAATGACCACTCTCTGAAGAGTGTCGCTCAGGGACTGTACGACAATAACAACTCTCGGGCGAGTGTCGCTGAGGGAGTGTACGACAATGACAACTCTCGGGCGAGTGTCGCTGAGGGAGTCTACGACAATGACAACTCTCGGGCGAGTGTCGCTGAGGGAATGTAAGACAATGACAATTCTCGGGCGATTGTCGCTGAGGGAGTGTACTACAATGACAATTCTCGGGCGAGTGTCGCTGAGGGAGTGTACGACAATGACAACTCTCGGGCGAGTGTCGCTCAGGGACTGTACGACAATGTCCATTCTCGGGCGAGTGTCTGTGAGAGAGTGTACGACAATGACAACTCTCGGGCGAGTGTCGCTGAGGGAGTGTACGACAATGACAACTCTCGGGCGAGTGTCGCTGAGGGAGTGTACGACAATGACAACTCTCGGGCGAGTGTCGCTGAGAGAGTGTACTACAATGACAACTCTCGGGCGAGTGTCGCTGAGGGACAGTACGACAATGACCACTCTCGGGCGAGTGTCGCTGAGGAGCTGTACGACAATGTCAACTTTCGGGCGAGTGTCGCTGAGGGAGTGTACGACAATGACAACTCTCGGGCGAGTGTCGCTGAGGGAGTGTACGACAATGACAACTCTCGGGCGAGTGTCGCTCAGGGACTGTACGACAATGTCCACTCTCGGGCGAGTGTCTGTGAGGGAGTGTACGACAATGACAACTCTCGGGCGAGTGTCGCTGAGGGAGTGTACGACAATGACAACTCTCGGGCGAGTGTCGCTGAGGGAGTGTACGACAATGACAACTCTCGGGCGAGTGTCGCTGAGGGAGTGTACGACAATGACAACTCTCGGGCGAGTGTCGCTGAGGAAGTGTACGACAATGTCAACTCTCGGGCGAGTGTCGCTGAGGGAGTGTACGACAATGACAACTCTCGGGCGAGTGTCGCTGAGGGAGTGTACGACAATCTCAACTCTCGGGCGAGTGTCGCTAAGGGAGTGTACGACAATGTCAACTCTCGGGCGAGTGTCGCTGAGGGAGTGTACGACAATGACCACTCTCTGGAGAGTGTCGCTCAGGGCGTGTACGACAATGACAACTCTCGGGCGAGTGTCGCTGAGGGAGTGTACGACAATGACAATTCTCGGGCGAATGTCGCTGAGGGAGTGTACGACAATGACAACTCTCAGGCGAGTGTCACTGAGGGACTGTACGACAATGACAACTCTCTGGCGAGTGTCGCTCAGGGACTGTACGACAATGACAACTCTCGGGCGAGTGTCACTCAGGGACTGTACGACAATGTTAACTCTCGGACGAGTGTCGCTCAGGGACTGTACGACAATGACCACTCTCGGGCGAGTGTCGCTGAGGGAGTGTACGACAATGACAACTCTCGGGCGAGTGTCGCTGAGGGAGTGTACGACAATGACAACTCTCGGGCGAGTGTCGCTGAGGGAGTGTACGACAATGACAACTCTCGGGCGAATGTCGCTGAGGGAGTCTACGACAATGACAACTCTCGGGCGAGTGTCGCTGAGGGAGTGTACGACAATGACAACTCTCGGGCGAGTGTCGCTGAGGGAGTGTACGACAATGACAACTCTCGGGCGAGTGTCGCTGAGGAAGTGTACGACAATGTCAACTCTCGGGCGAGTGTCGCTGAGGTAGTGTACGACAATGACCACTCTCTGGAGAGTGTCGCTCAGGGACTGTACGACAATGTTAACTCTCGGGCGAGTGTCGCTCAGGGACTGTACGACAATGACAACTCTCGGGCGAGTGTCGCTCAGGGACTGTACGACAATGACAACTATCGGGCGAGTGTCGCTGAGGGAGTGTACGACTTTGACAACTCTCGGGCGAGTGTCGCTCAGGGACTGTACGACAATGTCCACTCTCGGGCGAGTGTCTGTGAGGGAGTGTACGACAATGACAACTCTCGGGCGAGTGTCGCTGAGGGAGTGTACGACAATGACAACTCTCGGGCGAGTGTCGCTGAGGGACTGTACGACAATGACAACTCTCGGGCGAGTGTCGCTGAGGGAGTGTACGTCAATGACAACTCTCGGGCAAGTGTCGCTCAGGGACTGTACGACAATGACAACTTTTGGGCGAGTGTCGCTCAGGGACTGTACGACAATGACAACTCTCGGGCGAGTGTCGCTGAGGGAGTGTACGACAATGACCACTCTCGGGCGAGTGTCGCTGAGGGAGTGTACGACAATGTCAACTTTCGGGCGAGTGTCGCTGAGGGAGTGTACGACAATGACAACTCTCGGGCGAGTGTCGCTGAGGGAGTGTACGACAATGACAACTCTCAGGCGAGTGTCGCTCAGGGACTGTACGACAATGTCCACTCTCGGGCGAGTGTCTGTGAGGGAGTGTACGACAATGACAACTCTCGGGCGAGTGTCGCTGAGAGAGTGTACGACAATGACAACTCTCGGGCGAGTGTGGCTGATGGAGTGTACGACAATGACAACTCTCGGGCGAGTGTCGCTGAGGGAGTGTACGACAATGTCAACTCTCGGGCGAGTGTCGCTGAGGTAGTGTACGACAATGACCACTCTCTGGAGAGTGTCGCTCAGGGACTGTACGACAATGTAAACTCTCGGGCGAGTGTCGCTCAGGGACTGTACGACAATGACAACTCTCGGGCGAGTGTCGCTCAGGGACTGTACGACAATGTTAACTCTCGGGCGAGTGTCGCTCAGGGACTGTACGACAATGACCACTTTCGGGCGAGTGTCGCTGAGGGAGTGTACGACAATGACAATTCTCGGGCGAGTGTCGCTGAGGGAGTGTACGACAATGACAACTCTCGGGCGAGTGTCGCTGAGGGAGTGTAAGACAATGACAATTCTCGGGCGATTGTCGCTGAGGGAGTGTACTACAATGACAACTCTCGGGCGAGTGTCGCTGAGGGACAGTACGACAATGACCACTCTCGGGCGAGTGTTGCTGAGGAGCTGTACGACAATGTCAACTTTCGGGCGAGTGTCGCTGAGGGAGTGTACGACAATGACAACTCTCGGGCGAGTGTCGCTGAGGGAGTGTACGACTTTGACAACTTTCGGGCGAGTGTCGCTCAGGGACTGTACGACAATGTCCACTCTCGGGCGAGTGTCTGTGAGGGAGTGTACGACAATGACAACTCTCGGGCGAGTGTCGCTGAGGGAGTGTACGACAATGACAACTCTCGGGCGAGTGTCGCTGAGGGACTGTACGACAATGACAACTCTCGGGCGAGTGTCGCTGAGGGAGTGTACGTCAATGACAACTCTCGGGCAAGTGTCGCTCAGGGACTGTACGACAATGACAACTTTTGGGCGAGTGTCGCTCAGGGACTGTACGACAATGACAACTCTCGGGCGAGTGTCGCTGAGGGAGTGTACGACAATGACCACTCTCGGGCGAGTGTCGCTGAGGGAGTGTACGACAATGACAACTCTCGGGCGAGTGTCGCTGAGGGAGTGTACGACAATGACAACTCTCGGGCGAGTGTCGCTGAGGGAGTGTACGACAATGACAACTCTCGGGGGAGTGTCACTGAGGGAGTGTACGACAATGACAACTCTCGGGCGAGTGTCGCTGAGGGAGTGTACGACAATGACAACTCTCGGGCGAGTGTCGCTGAGGGAGTGTACGACAATGTCAACTCTCGGGCGAGTGTCGCTGAGGTAGTGTACGACAATGACCACTCTCTGGAGAGTGTCGCTCAGGGACTGTACGACAATGACAACTCTCGGGCGAGTGTCGCTGAGGGAGTGTACGACAATGTCAACTCTCGGGCGAGTGTCGTTGAGGGAGTGTACGACAATGACAACTCTCGGGCGAGTGTCGCTGAGGGAGTGTACGACAATGTCAACTCTCGGGCGAGTGTCGCTCAGGGACTGTACGACAATGACCACTCTCGGGCGAGTGTCGCTCAGGGACTGTACGACAATGTTAACTCTCGGGCGAGTGTCGCTGAGGGAGTGTACGACAATGACAACTTTTGGGCGAGTGTCGCTCAGGGACTGTACGACAATGACCACTCTCGGGCGAGTGTCGCTCAGGGACTGTACGACAATGACAACTTTTGGGCGAGTGTCGCTCAGGGACTGTACGACAATGACCACTCTCGGGCGAGTGTCGCTCAGGGACTGTACGACAATGACAACTCTCGGGCGAGTGTCGCTGAGGGAGTGTACGACAATGTCAACTCTCGGGCGAGTGTCGTTGAGGGAGTGTACGACAATGACAACTCTCGGGCGAGTGTCGCTGAGGGAGTGTACGACAATGTCAACTTCCGGGCGAGTGTCGCTCAGGGACTGTACGACAATGACCACTCTCGGGCGAGTGTCGCTCAGGGACTGTACGACAATGTTAACTCTCGGGCGAGTGTCGCTGAGGGAGTGTACGACAATGACAACTTTTGGGCGAGTGTCGCTCAGGGACTGTACGACAATGACCACTCTCGGGCGAGTGTCGCTCAGGGACTGTACGACAATGACAACTTTTGGGCGAGTGTCGCTCAGGGACTGTACGACAATGACCACTCTCGGGCGAGTGTCGCTCAGGGACTGTACGACAATGTCAACTCTCGGGCGAGTGTCGCTGAGGGAGTGTACGACAATGTCAACTCTCGGGCAAGTGTCGCTCAGGGACTGTACGACAATGACCACTCTCGGGCGAGTGTCGCTGAGGGACTGTACGACAATGTCAACTCTCGGGCGAGTGACGCTGAGGGAGTGTACGACAATGACAACTCTCGGGCGAGTGTCGCTGAGGGAGTGTACGACAATGACAACTCTCGGGCGAGTGTCGCTGAGGGAGTGTACGACAATGACCACTCTCGGGCGAGTGTCGCTGAGGGAGTGTACGACAATGACAACTCTCGGGCGAGTGTCGCTGAGGGAGTGTACGACAATGACAACTCTCGGGCGAGTGTCGCTGAGGGAGTGTACGACAATGACAACTCTCGGGCGAGTGTCGCTGAGGGAGTGTACGACAATGACAACTCTCGGGCGAGTGTCGCTGAGGAAGTGTACGACAAAATCAACTCTCGGGCGAGTTTCGCTGAGGTAGTGTACGACAATGACCACTCTCTGGAGAGTGTCGCTCAGGGACTGTACGACAATGACAACTCGGGCGAGTGTCGCTGAGGGAGTGTACGACAATGACAACTCTCGGGCGAGTGTCGCTGAGGGAGTGTACGACAATGACAACTCTCGGGCGAGTGTCGCTGAGGGAGTGTAAGACAATGACAATTCTCGGGCGATTGTCGCTGAGGGAGTGTACTACAATGACAATTCTCGGGCGAGTGTCGCTGAGGGAGTGTACGACAATGACAACTCTCGGGCGAGTGTCGCTGAGGGAGTGTACGACAATGACAACTCTCGGGCGAGTGTCGCTGAGAGAGTGTACGACAATGACAACTCTCGGGCGAGTGTGGCTGATGGAGTGTACGACAATGTTAACTCTCGGGCGAGTGTCGCTCAGGGACTGTACGACAATGACCACTCTCGGGCGAGTGTCGCTGAGGGAGTGTACGACAATGACAACTCTCGGGCGAGTGTCGCTGAGGGAGTGTACGACAATGACAACTCTCGGGCGAGTGTCGCTGAGGGAGTGTACGACAATGACAACTCTCGGGCGAGTGTCGCTGAGGGAGTGTAAGACAATGACAATTCTCGGGCGATTGTCGCTGAGGGAGTGTACTACAATGACAACTCTCGGGCGAGTGTCGCTGAGGGACAGTACGACAATGACCACTCTCGGGCGAGTGTCGCTGAGGAGCTGTACGACAATGTCAACTTTAGGCGAGTGTCGCTGAGGGAGTGTACGACAATGACAACTCTCGGGCGAGTGTCGCTGAGGGAGTGTACGACAATGACAACTCTCGGGCGAGTGTCGCTCAGGGACTGTACGACAATGTCCACTCTCGGGCGAGTGTCTGTGAGGGAGTGTACGACAATGACAACTCTCGGGCGAGTGTCGCTGAGGGAGTGTACGACAATGACAACTCTCGGGCGAGTGTCGCTGAGGGAGTGTACGACAATGACAAGTCTCGGGCGAGTGTCGCTGAGGGAGTGTACGACAATGACAACTCTCGGGCGAGTGTCGCTGAGGAAGTGTACGACAATGTCAACTCTCGGGCGAGTGTCGCTGAGGAAGTGTACGACAATGACAACTCTCGGGCGAATGTCGCTGAGGGAGTATACGACAATGACAACACTCGGGCGAGTGTCGCTGAGGGAGTGTACGACAATGACAACTCTCGGGCGAGTGTCGCTGAGGGACAGTACGACAATGACCACTCTCGGGCGAGTGTCGCTGAGGAGCTGTACGACAATGTCAACTTTCGGGCGAGTGTCGCTGAGGGAGTGTACGACAATGACAACTCTCGGGCGAGTGTCGCTCAGGGACTGTACGACAATGTCCACTCTCGGGCGAGTGTCTGTGAGGGAGTGTACGACAATGACAACTCTCGGGCGAGTGTCGCTGAGGGAGTGTACGACAATGTCAACTCTCGGGCGAGTGTCGCTCAGGGACTGTACGACAATGTCCACTCTCGGGCGAGTGTCTGTGAGGGAGTGTACGACAATGACAACTCTCGGGCGAGTGCCGCTGAGAGAGTGTACGACAATGACAACTCTCGGGCGAGTGTGGCTGATGGAGTGTACGACAATGACAACTCTCGGGCGAGTGTCGCTGAGGGAGTGTACGACAATGTCAACTCTCGGGCGAGTGTCGCTGAGGTAGTGTACGACAATGACCACTCTCTGGAGAGTGTCGCTCAGGGACTGTACGACAATGTAAACTCTCGGGCGAGTGTCGCTCAGGGACTGTACGACAATGACAACTCTCGGGCGAGTGTCGCTCAGGGACTGTACGACAATGTTAACTCTCGGGCGAGTGTCGCTCAGGGACTGTACGACAATGACAACTCTCGGGCGAGTGTCGCTGAGGGAGTGTACGACAATGACAACTCTCGGGCGAGTGTCGCTGAGGGAGTGTAAGACAATGACAATTCTCGGGCGATTGTCGCTGAGGGAGTGTACTACAATGACAACTCTCGGGCGAGTGTCGCTGAGGGAGTGTACGACAATGTCAACTTTCGGGCGAGTGTCGCTGAGGGAGTGTACGACAATGACAACTCTCGGGCGAGTGTCGCTGAGGGAGTGTACGACAATGACAACTCTCGGGCGAGTGTCGCTCAGGGACTGTACGACAATGTCCACTCTCGGGCGAGTGTCTGTGAGGGAGTGTACGACAATGACAACTCTCGGGCGAGTGTCGCTGAGAGAGTGTACGACAATGACAACTCTCGGGCGAGTGTGGCTGATGGAGTGTACGACAATGACAACTCTCGGGCGAGTGTCGCTGAGGGAGTGTACGACAATGTCAACTCTCGGGCGATTGTCGCTGAGGTAGTGTACGACAATGACCACTCTCTGGAGAGTGTCGCTCAGGGACTGTACGACAATGTAAACTCTCGGGCGAGTGTCGCTCAGGGACTGTACGACAATGACAACTCTCGGGCGAGTGTCGCTCAGGGACTGTACGACAATGTTAACTCTCGGGCGAGTGTCGCTCAGGGACTGTACGACAATGACCACTCTCGGGCGAGTGTCGCTTAGGGAGTGTACGACAATGACAATTCTCGGGCGAGTGTCGCTGAGGGAGTGTACGACAATGACAACTCTTGGGCGAGTGTCGCTGAGGGAGTGTAAGACAATGACAATTCTCGGGCGATTGTCGCTGAGGGAGTGTACTACAATGACAACTCTCGGGCGAGTGTCGCTGAGGGACAGTACGACAATGACCACTCTCGGGCGAGTGTCGCTGAGGAGCTGTACGACAATGTCAACTTTCGGGCGAGTGTCGCTGAGGGAGTGTACGACAATGACAACTCTCGGGCGAGTGTCGCTGAGGGAGTGTACGACTTTGACAACTCTCGGGCGAGTGTCGCTCAGGGACTGTACGACAAAGTCCACTCTCGGGCGAGTGTCTGTGAGGGAGTGTACGACAATGACAACTCTCGGGCGAGTGTCGCTGAGGGAGTGTACGACAATGACAACTCTCGGGCGAGTGTCGCTGAGGGACTGTACGACAATGACAACTCTCGGGCGAGTGTCGCTGAGGGAGTGTACGTCAATGACAACTCTCGGGCAAGTGTCGCTCAGGGACTGTACGACAATGACAACTTTTGGGCGAGTGTCGCTCAGGGACTGTACGACAATGACAACTCTCGGGCGAGTGTCGCTGAGGGAGTGTACGACAATGACCACTCTCGGGCGAGTGTCGCTGAGGGAGTGTACGACAATGACAACTCTCGGGCGAGTGTCGCTGAGGGAGTGTACGACAATGACAACTCTCGGGCGAGTGTCGCTGAGGGAGTGTACGACAATGACAACTCTCGGGCGAGTGTCGCTGAGGGAGTGTACGACAATGTCAAGTTTTGGGCGAGTGTCGCTGAGGGAGTGTACGACAATGACCACTCTCTGGAAAGTGTCGCTCAGGGAGTGTACGACAATGACAACTCTCGGGCGAATGTCGCTGAGGGAGTGTACGACAATGACAACTCTCGGGCGAATGTCGCTGAGGGAGTTAACGACAATGACAACTCTCTGGCGAGTGTCGCTCAGGGACTGAACGACAATGACAACTCTCGGGCAAGTGTCGCTCAGGGACTGTACGACAATGACAACCTTCGGGCGAGTGTCGCTGAGGGAATGTACGACAATGACAACTCTCGGGCGAGCGTCGCTGAGGGAGTGTACGACAATGACAACTCTCGGGCGAGTGTCGCTGAGGGAGTGTACGACATTGACAACTCTCGGGCGATTGTCGCTGATGGACAGTACGACAATGACAACTTTCGGGCGAGTGTCGCTGAGGGAGTGTACGACAATGTCAACTCTCGGGCGATTGTCGCTGAGGGAGTGTACGACAATGACCACTCTCGGGCGAGTGTCGCTGAGGGAGTGTACGACAATGACAACTCTCAGGCGAGTGTCGCTGAGGGAGTGTACGAAAATGACAACTCACGGGCTAGTGTCGCTGAGGGAGTGTACGACAATGACAACTCACGGGCGAGTGTCGCTGAGGGAGTGTACGACAATGACAACTCTCGGGCGAGTGTCGCTGAGGGAGTGTACGACAATGTCAACTCTCGGGCGAGTGTCGCTGAGGTAGTGTACGACAATGACCACTCTCTGGAGAGTGTCGCTCAGGGACTGTACGACAATGTAAACTCTCGGGCGAGTGTCGCTCAGGGACTGTACGACAATGACAACTCTCGGGCGAGTGTCGCTCAGGGACTGTACGACAATGTTAACTCTCGGGCGAGTGTCGCTCAGGGACTGTACGACAATGACCACTCTCGGGCGAGTGTCGCTGAGGGAGTGTACGACAATGACAACTCTCAAGCGAGTGTCGCTGAGGGAGAGTACGACAATGACAACTCTCGGGCGAGGGTCGCTGAGGGAGTGTACGACAATGACAACTCTCGGGCGAGTGTCGCTGAGGGAGTGTAAGACAATGACAATTCTCGGGCGATTGTCGCTGAGGGAGTGTACTACAATGACAACTCTCGGGCGATTGTCGCTGAGGGACAGTACAACAATGACCACTCTCGGGCGAGTGTCGCTGAGGAGCTGTACGACAATGTCAACTTTCGGGCGAGTGTCGCTGAGGGAGTGTACGACAATGACAACTCTCGGGCGAGTGTCGCTGAGGGAGTGTACTACAATGACAACTCTCGGGCGAGTGTCGCTCAAGGACTGTACAACAATGTCCACTCTCGGGCGAGTGTCTGTGAGGGAGTGTACGACAATGACAACTCTCGGGCGAGTGTCGCTGAGGGAGTGTACGACAATGACAACTCTCGGGCGAGTGTCGCTGAGGGAGTGTACGACAATGTCAACTCTCGGGCGAGTGTCGCTCAGGGACTGTACGACAATGATCACTCTCGGGCGAGTGTCGCTCAGGGACTGTACGACAATGTTAACTCTCGGGCGAGTGTCGCTGAGGGAGTGTACGACAATGACAACTTTTGGGCGAAAGTCGCTCAGGGACTGTACGACAATAACCACTCTCGGGCGAGTGTCGCTCAGGGACTGTACGACAATGTCAACTTTTGGGCGAGTGTCGCTCAGGGACTGTACGACAATGACCACTCTCGGGCGAGTGTCGCTCAGGGACTGTACGACAATGTCAACTCTCGGGCGAGTGTCGCTGAGGGTGTGTACGACAATGTCAACTCTCGGGCAAGTGTCGCTCAGGGACTGTACGACAATGACCACTCTCGGGCGAATGTCGCTGAGGGACTGTACGACAATGTCAACTCTCGGGCGAGTGACGCTGAGGGAGTGTACGACAATGACCACTCTCGGGCGAGTGTCGCTGAGGGAGTGTACGACAATGACAACTCTCGGGCGAGTGTCGCTGAGGGAGTGTACGACAATGACCACTCTCTGAAGAGTGTCGCTCAGGGACTGTACGACAATAACAACTCTCGGGCGAGTGTCGCTGAGGGAGTGTACGACAATGACAACTCTCGGGCGAGTGTCGCTGAGGGAGTGTACGACAATGACAACTCTCGGGCGAGTGTCGCTGAGGGAATGTAAGACAATGACAATTCTCGGGCGATTGTCGCTGAGGGAGTGTACTACAATGACAATTCTCGGGCGAGTGTCGCTGAGGGAGTGTACGACAATGACAACTCTCGGGCGAGTGTCGCTCAGGGACTGTACGACAATGTCCATTCTCGGGCGAGTGTCTGTGAGAGAGTGTACGACAATGACAACTCTCGGGCGAGTGTCGCTGAGGGAGTGTACGACAATGACAACTCTCGGGCGAGTGTCGCTGAGGGAGTGTACGACAATGACAACTCTCGGGCGAGTGTCGCTGAGGGAGTGTACTACAATGACAACTCTCGGGCGAGTGTCGCTGAGGGACAGTACGACAATGACCACTCTCGGGCGAGTGTCGCTGAGGAGCTGTACGACAATGTCAACTTTCGGGCGAGTGTCGCTGAGGGAGTGTACGACAATGACAACTCTCGGGCGAGTGTCGCTGAGGGAGTGTACGACAATGACAACTCTCGGGCGAGTGTCGCTCAGGGACTGTACGACAATGTCCACTCTCGGGCGAGTGTCTGTGAGGGAGTGTACGACAATGACAACTCTCGGGCGAGTGTCGCTGAGGGAGTGTACGACAATGACAACTCTCGGGCGAGTGTCGCTGAGGGAGTGTACGACAATGACAACTCTCGGGCGAGTGTCGCTGAGGGAGTGTACGACAATGACAACTCTCGGGCGAGTGTCGCTGAGGAAGTGTACGACAATGTCAACTCTCGGGCGAGTGTCGCTGAGGGAGTGTACGACAATGACAACTCTCGGGCGAGTGTCGCTGAGGGAGTGTACGACAATCTCAACTCTCGGGCGAGTGTCGCTAAGGGAGTGTACGACAATGTCAACTCTCGGGCGAGTGTCGCTGAGGGAGTGTACGACAATGACCACTCTCTGGAGAGTGTCGCTCAGGGCGTGTACGACAATGACAACTCTCGGGCGAGTGTCGCTGAGGGAGTGTACGACAATGACAATTCTCGGGCGAATGTCGCTGAGGGAGTGTACGACAATGACAACTCTCAGGCGAGTGTCACTGAGGGACTGTACGACAATGACAACTCTCTGGCGAGTGTCGCTCAGGGACTGTACGACAATGACAACTCTCGGGCGAGTGTCACTCAGGGACTGTACGACAATGTTAACTCTCGGACGAGTGTCGCTCAGGGACTGTACGACAATGACCACTCTCGGGCGAGTGTCGCTGAGGGAGTGTACGACAATGACAACTCTCGGGCGAGTGTCGCTGAGGGAGTGTACGACAATGACAACTCTCGGGCGAGTGTCGCTGAGGGAGTGTACGACAATGACAACTCTCGGGCGAATGTCGCTGAGGGAGTCTACGACAATGACAACTCTCGGGCGAGTGTCGCTGAGGAAGTGTACGACAATGACAACTCTCGGGCGAGTGTCGCTGAGGGAGTGTACGACAATGACAACTCTCGCGCGAGTGTCGCTGAGGAAGTGTACGACAATGTCAACTCTCGGGCGAGTGTCGCTGAGGTAGTGTACGACAATGACCACTCTCTGGAGAGTGTCGCTCAGGGACTGTACGACAATGTTAACTCTCGGGCGAGTGTCGCTCAGGGACTGTACGACAATGACAACTCTCGGGCGAGTGTCGCTCAGGGACTGTACGACAATGACAACTCTCGGGCGAGTGTCGCTGAGGGAGTGTACGACTTTGACAACTCTCGGGCGAGTGTCGCTCAGGGACTGTACGACAATGTCCACTCTCGGGCGAGTGTCTGTGAGGGAGTGTACGACAATGACAACTCTCGGGCGAGTGTCGCTGAGGGAGTGTACGACAATGACAACTCTCGGGCGAGTGTCGCTGAGGGACTGTACGACAATGACAACTCTCGGGCGAGTGTCGCTGAGGGAGTGTACGTCAATGACAACTCTCGGGCAAGTGTCGCTCAGGGACTGTACGACAATGACAACTTTTGGGCGAGTGTCGCTCAGGGACTGTACGACAATGACAACTCTCGGGCGAGTGTCGCTGAGGGAGTGTACGACAATGACCACTCTCGGGCGAGTGTCGCTGAGGGAGTGTACGACAATGTCAACTTTCGGGCGAGTGTCGCTGAGGGAGTGTACGACAATGACAACTCTCGGGCGAGTGTCGCTGAGGGAGTGTACGACAATGACAACTCTCAGGCGAGTGTCGCTCAAGGACTGTACGACAATGTCCACTCTCGGGCGAGTGTCTGTGAGGGAGTGTACGACAATGACAACTCTCGGGCGAGTGTCGCTGAGAGAGTGTACGACAATGACAACTCTCGGGCGAGTGTGGCTGATGGAGTGTACGACAATGACAACTCTCGGGCGAGTGTCGCTGAGGGAGTGTACGACAATGTCAACTCTCGGGCGAGTGTCGCTGAGGTAGTGTACGACAATGACCACTCTCTGGAGAGTGTCGCTCAGGGACTGTACGACAATGTAAACTCTCGGGCGAGTGTCGCTCAGGGACTGTACGACAATGACAACTCTCGGGCGAGTGTCGCTCAGGGACTGTACGACAATGTTAACTCTCGGGCGAGTGTCGCTCAGGGACTGTACGACAATGACCACTCTCGGGCGAGTGTCGCTGAGGGAGTGTACGACAATGACAATTCTCGGGCGAGTGTCGCTGAGGGAGTGTACGACAATGACAACTCTCGGGCGAGTGTCGCTGAGGGAGTGTAAGACAATGACAATTATCGGGCGATTGTCGCTGAGGGAGTGTACTACAATGACAACTCTCGGGCGAGTGTCGCTGAGGGACAGTACGACAATGACCACTCTCGGGCGAGTGTTGCTGAGGAGCTGTACGACAATGTCAACTTTCGGGCGAGTGTCGCTGAGGGAGTGTACGACAATGACAACTCTCGGGCGAGTGTCGCTGAGGGAGTGTACGACTTTGACAACTCTCGGGCGAGTGTCGCTCAGGGACTGTACGACAATGTCCACTCTCGGGCGAGTGTCTGTGAGGGAGTGTACGACAATGACAACTCTCGGGCGAGTGTCGCTGAGGGAGTGTACGACAATGACAACTCTCGGGCGAGTGTCGCTGAGGGACTGTACGACAATGACAACTCTCGGGCGAGTGTCGCTGAGGGAGTGTACGTCAATGACAACTCTCGGGCAAGTGTCGCTCAGGGACTGTACGACAATGACAACTTTTGGGCGAGTGTCGCTCAGGGACTGTACGACAATGACAACTCTCGGGCGAGTGTCGCTGAGGGAGTGTACGACAATGACCACTCTCGGGCGAGTGTCGCTGAGGGAGTGTACGACAATGACAACTCTCGGGCGAGTGTCGCTGAGGGAGTGTACGACAATGACAACTCTCGGGCGAGTGTCGCTGAGGGAGTGTACGACAATGACAACTCTCGGGCGAGTGTCGCTGAGGGAGTGTACGACAATGTCAAGTTTTGGGCGAGTGTCGCTGAGGGAGTGTACGACAATGACCACTCTTTGGAAAGTGTCGCTCAGGGAGTGTACGACAATGACAACTCTCGGGCGAATGTCGCTGAGGGAGTGTACGACAATGACAACTCTCGGGCGAATGTCGCTGAGGGAGTCTACGACAATGACAACTCTCTGGCGAGTGTCGCTCAGGGACTGTACGACAATGACAACTCTCGGGCAAGTGTCGCTCAGGGACTGTACGACAATGACAACCTTCGGGCGAGTGTCGCTGAGGGAATGTACGACAATGACAACTCTCGGGCGAGCGTCGCTGAGGCAGTGTACGATATTGACAACTCTCGGGCGATTGTCGCTGATGGACAGTACGACAATGACAACTTTCGGGCGAGTGTCGCTGAGGGAGTGTACGACAATGTCAACTCTCGGGCGATTGTCGCTGAGGGAGTGTACGACAATGACCACTCTCGGGCGAGTGTCGCTGAGGGAGTGTACGACAATGACAACTCTCAGGCGAGTGTCGCTGAGGGAGTGTACGACAATGACAACTCACGGGCTAGTGTCGCTAAGGGAATGTGTACGACAATGACAACTCACGAGCGTGTGTCGCTGAGGGAGTGTACGACAATGACAACACTCGGGCGAGTGTCGCTGAGGGAGTGTACGACAATGTCAACTCTCGGGCGAGTGTCGCTGAGGTAGTGTACGACAATGACCACTCTCTGGAGAGTGTCGCTCAGGGACTGTACGACAATGTTAACTCTCGGGCGAGTGTCGCTCAGGGACTGTACGACAATGACAACTCTCGGGCGAGTGTCGCTCAGGGACTGTACGACAATGTTAACTCTCGGGCGAGTGTCGCTCAGGGACTGTACGACAATGACCACTCTCGGGCGAGTGTCGCTGAGGGAGTGTACGACAATGACAACTCTCGGGCGAGTGTCGCTGAGGGAGAGTACGACAATGACAACTCTCGGGCGAGGGTCGCTGAGGGTGTGTACGACAATGACAACTCTCGGGCGAGTGTCGCTGAGGGAGTGTAAGACAATGACAATTCTCGGGCGATTGTCGCTGAGGGAGTGTACTACAATGACAACTCTCGGGCGATTGTCGCTGAGGGACAGTACAACAATGACCACTCTCGGGCGAGTGTCGCTGAGGAGCTGTACGACAATGTCAACTTTCGGGCGAGTGTCGCTGAGGGAGTGTACGACAATGACAACTCTCGGGCGAGTGTCGCTGAGGGAGTGTACTACAATGACAACTCTCGGGCGAGTGTCGCTCAAGGACTGTACAACAATGTCCACTCTCGGGCGAGTGTCTCTGAGGGAGGGTACGACAATGACAACTCTCGGGCGAGTGTCGCTGAGGGAGTGTACGACAATGACAACTCTCGGGCAAGTGTCGCTGAGGGAGTGTACGACAATGTCAACTCTCGGGCGAGTGTCGCTCAGGGACTGTACGACAATGACCACTCTCGGGCGAGTGTCGCTCAGGGACTGTACGACAATGTTAACTCTCGGGCGAGTGTCGCTGAGGGAGTGTACGACAATGACAACTTTTGGGCGAAAGTCGCTCAGGGACTGTACGACAATAACCACTCTCGGGCGAGTGTCGCTCAGGGACTGTACGACAATGTCAACTTTTGGGCGAGTGTCGCTCAGGGACTGTACGACAATGACCACTCTCGGGCGAGTGTCGCTCAGGGACTGTACGACAATGTCAACTCTCGGGCGAGTGTCGCTGAGGGAGTGTACGACAATGTCAACTCACGGGCAAGTGTCGCTCAGGGACTGTACGACAATGACCACTCTCGGGCGAATGTCGCTGAGGGACTGTACGACAATGTCAACTCTCGGGCGAGTGACGCTGAGGGAGTGTACGACAATGACCACTCTCGGGCGAGTGTCGCTGAGGGAGTGTACGACAATGACAACTCTCGGGCGAGTGTCGCTGAGGGAGTGTACGACAATGACAACTCTCGGGCGAGTGTCGCTGAGGAAGTGTACGACAATGACAACTCTCGGGCGAGTGTCGCTGAGGAAGTGTACGACAATGTCAACTCTCGGGCGAGTGTCGCTGTGGTAGTGTACGACAATGACCACTCTCTGAAGAGTGTCGCTCAGGGACTGTACGACAATGACAACTCTCGGGCGAGTGTCGCTGAGGGAGTGTACGACAATGACAACTCTCGGGCGAGTGTCGCTGAGGGAGTGTACGACAATGACAACTCTCGGGCGAGTGTCGCTGAGGGAATGTAAGACAATGACAATTCTCGGGCGATTGTCGCTGAGGGAGTGTACTACAATGACAATTCTCGGGCGAGTGTCGCTGAGGGAGTGTACGACAATGACAACTCTCGGGCGAGTGTCGCTCAGGGACTGTACGACAATGTCCATTCTCGGGCGAGTGTCTGTGAGAGAGTGTACGACAATGATAACTCTCGGGCGAGTGTCGATGAGGGAGTGTACGACAATGACAACTCTCGGGCGACTGTCGCTGAGGAAGTGTACGACAATGACAACTCTCGGGCGAGTGTCGCTGAGGAAGTGTACGACAATGTCAACTCTCGGGCGAGTGTCGCTGTGGTAGTGTACGACAATGACCACTCTCTGAAGAGTGTCGCTCAGGGACTGTACGACAATGACAACTCTCGGGCGAGTGTCGCTGAGGGAGTGTACGACAATGACAACTCTCGGGCGAGTGTCGCTGAGGGAGTGTACGACAATGACAACTCTCGGGCGAGTGTCGCTGAGGGAATGTAAGACAATGACAATTCTCGGGCGATTGTCGCTGAGGGAGTGTACTACAATGACAATTCTCGGGCGAGTGTCGCTGAGGGAGTGTACGACAATGACAACTCTCGGGCGAGTGTCGCTCAGGGACTGTACGACAATGTCCATTCTCGGGCGAGTGTCTGTGAGAGAGTGTACGACAATGACAACTCTCGGGCGAGTGTCGATGAGGGAGTGTACGACAATGACAACTCTCGGGCGAGTGTCGCTGAGGGAGTGTACGACAATGACAACACTCGGGCGAGTGTCGCTGAGGGAGTGTACTACAATGACAACTCTCGGGCGAGTGTCGCTGAGGGACAGTACGACAATGACCACTCTCGGGCGAGTGTCGCTGAGGAGCTGTACGACAATGTCAACTTTCGGGCGAGTGTCGCTGAGGGAGTGTACGACAATGACAACTCTCGGGCGAGTGTCGCTGAGGGAGTGTACGACAATGACAACTCTCGGGCGAGTGTCGCTCAGGGACTGTACGACAATGTCCACTCTCGGGCGAGTGTCTGTGAGGGAGTGTACGACAATGACAACTCTCGGGCGAGTGTCGCTGAGGGAGTGTACGACAATGACAACTCTCGGGCGAGTGTCGCTGAGGGAGTGTACGACAATGACAACTCTCGGGCGAGTGTCGCTGAGGGAGTGTACGACAATGACAACTCTCGGGCGAGTGTCGCTGAGGAAGTGTACGACAATGTCAACTCTCGGGCGAGTGTCGCTGAGGGAGTGTACGACAATGACAACTCTCGGGCGAGTGTCGCTGAGGGAGTGTACGACAATCTCAACTCTCGGGCGAGTGTCGCTAAGGGAGTGTACGACAATGTCAACTCTCGGGCGAGTGTCGCTGAGGGAGTGTACGACAATGACCACTCTCTGGAGAGTGTCGCTCAGGGCGTGTACGACAATGACAACTCTCGGGCGAGTGTCGCTGAGGGAGTGTACGACAATGACAATTCTCGGGCGAATGTCGCTGAGGGAGTGTACGACAATGACAACTCTCAGGCGAGTGTCACTGAGGGACTGTACGACAATGACAACTCTCTGGCGAGTGTCGCTCAGGGACTGTACGACAATGACAACTCTCGGGCGAGTGTCACTCAGGGACTGTACGACAATGTTAACTCTCGGGCGATTGTCGCTCAGGGACTGTACGACAATGACCACTCTCGGGCGAGTGTCGCTGAGGGAGTGTACGACAATGACAACTCTCGGGCGAGTGTCGCTGAGGGAGTGTACGACAATGACAACTCTCGGGCGAGTGTCGCTGAGGGAGTGTACGACAATGACAACTCTCGGGCGAATGTCGCTGAGGGAGTCTACGACAATGACAACTCTCGGGCGAGTGTCGCTCAGGGACTGTACGACAATGACAACTCTCGGGCGAGTGTCGCTCAGGGACTGTACGACAATGACAACTCTCGGGCGAGTGTCGCTGAGGGAGTGTACGACTTTGACAACTCTCGGGCGAGTGTCGCTCAGGGACTGTACGACAATGTCCACTCTCGGGCGAGTGTCTGTGAGGGAGTGTACGACAATGACAACTCTCGGGCGAGTGTCGCTGAGGGAGTGTACGACAATGACAACTCTCGGGCGAGTGTCGCTGAGGGACTGTACGAAAATGACAACTCTCGGGCGAGTGTCGCTGAGGGAGTGTACGTCAATGACAACTCTCGGGCAAGTGTCGCTCAGGGACTGTACGACAATGACAACTTTTGGGCGAGTGTCGCTCAGGGACTGTACGACAATGACAACTCTCGGGCGAGTGTCGCTGAGGGAGTGTACGACAATGACCACTCTCGGGCGAGTGTCGCTGAGGGAGTGTACGACAATGACAACTCTCAAGCGAGTGTCGCTGAGGGAGTGTACGACAATGACAACTCTCGGGCGAGTGTCGCTGAGGGAGTGTACGACAATGACAACTCTCGGGCGAGTGTCGCTGAGGGAGTGTACGACAATGTCAAGTTTTGGGCGAGTGTCGCTGAGGGAGTGTACGACAATGACCACTCTCTGGAAAGTGTCGCTCAGGGAGTGTACGACAATGACAACTCTCGGGCGAATGTCGCTGAGGGAGTGTACGACAATGACAACTCTCGGGCGAATGTCGCTGAGGGAGTCTACGACAATGACAACTCTCTGGCGAGTGTCGCTCAGGGACTGTACGACAATGACAACTCTCGGGCAAGTGTCGCTCAGGGACTGTACGACAATGACAACCTTCGGGCGAGTGTCGCTGAGGGAATGTACGACAATGACAACTCTCGGGCGAGCGTCGCTGAGGGAGTGTACGACAATGACAACTCTCGGGCGAGTGTCGCTGAGGGAGTGTACGACATTGACAACTCTCGGGCGATTGTCGCTGATGGACAGTACGACAATGACAACTTTCGGGCGAGTGTCGCTGAGGGAGTGTACGACAATGTCAACTCTCGGGCGATTGTCGCTGAGGGAGTGTACGACAATGACCACTCTCGGGCGAGTGTCGCTGAGGGAGTGTACGACAATGACAACTCACAGGCGAGTGTCGCTGAGGGAGTGTACGACAATGACAACTCACGGGCTAGTGTCGCTGAGGGAGTGTACGACAATGACAACTCACGGGCGAGTGTCGCTGAGGGAGTGTACGACAATGACAACTCTCGGGCGAGTGTCGCTGAGGGAGTGTACGACAATGTCAAATCTCGGGCGAGTGTCGCTGAGGTAGTGTACGACAATGACCACTCTCTGGAGAGTGTCGCTCAGGGACTGTACGACAATGTTAACTCTCGGGCGAGTGTCGCTCAGGGACTGTACGACAATGACAACTCTCGGGCGAGTGTCGCTCAGGGACTGTACGACAATGTTAACTCTCGGGCGAGTGTCGCTCAGGGACTGTACGACAATGACCACTCTCGGGCGAGTGTCGCTGAGGGAGTGTACGACAATGACAACTCTCGGGCGAGGGTCGCTGAGGGAGTGTACGACAATGACAACTCTCGGGCGAGTGTCGCTGAGGGAGTGTAAGACAATGACAATTCTCGGGCGATTGTCGCTGAGGGAGTGTACTACAATGACAACTCTCGGGCGATTGTCGCTGAGGGACAGTACAACAATGACCACTCTCGGGCGAGTGTCGCTGAGGAGCTGTACGACAATGTCAACTTTCGGGCGAGTGTCGCTGAGGGAGTGTACGACAATGACAACTCTCGGGCGAGTGTCGCTGAGGGAGTGTACTACAATGACAACTCTCGGGCGAGTGTCGCTCAAGGACTGTACGACAATGTCCACTCTCGGGCGAGTGTCTGTGAGGGAGTGTACGACAATGACAACTCTCGGGCGAGTGTCGCTGAGGGAGTGTACGACAATGACAACTCTCGGGCGAATGTCGCTGAGGAAGTGTACGACAATGACAACTCTCGGGCGAGTGTCGCTGAGGGAATGTAAGACAATGACAATTCTCGGGCGATTGTCGCTGAGGGAGTGTACTACAATGACAATTCTCGGGCGAGTGTCGCTGAGGGAGTGTACGACAATGACAACTCTCGGGCGAGTGTCGCTGAGGGAGTGTACGACAATGACAACTCTCGGGCGAGTGTCGCTCAGGGACTGTACGACAATGTCCACTCTCGGGCGAGTGTCTGTGAGGGAGTGTACGACAATGACAACTCACGGGCGAGTGTCGCTGAGGGAGTGTACGACAATGACAACTCTCGGGCGAGTGTCGCTGAGGGAGTGTACGACAATGACAACTCTCGGGCGAGTGTCGCTGAGGGAGTGTACGACAATGACAACTCTCGGGCGAGTGTCGCTCAGGGACTGTACGACAATGTCCACTCTCGGGCGAGTGTCTGTGAGGGAGTGTACGACAATGACAACTCTCGGGCGAGTGTCGCTGAGGGAGTGTACGACAATGACAACTCTCGGGCGAGTGTCGCTGAGGGAGTGTACGACAATGACAACTCTCGGGCGAGTGTCGCTGAGGGAGTGTACGACAATGACAACTCTCGGGCGAGTGTCGCTGAGGAAGTGTACGACAATGTCAACTCTCGGGCGAGTGTCGCTGAGGGAGTGTACGACAATGACAACTCTCGGGCGAGTGTCGCTGAGGGAGTGTACGACAATCTCAACTCTCGGGCGAGTGTCGCTAAGGGAGTGTACGACAATGTCAACTCTCGGGCGAGTGTCGCTGAGGGAGTGTACGACAATGACCACTCTCTGGAGAGTGTCGCTCAGGGCGTGTACGACAATGACAACTCTCGGGCGAGTGTCGCTGAGGGAGTGTACGACAATGACAATTCTCGGGCGAATGTCGCTGAGGGAGTGTACGACAATGACAACTCTCAGGCGAGTGTCACTGAGGGACTGTACGACAATGACAACTCTCTGGCGAGTGTCGCTCAGGGACTGTACGACAATGACAACTCTCGGGCGAGTGTCACTCAGGGACTGTACGACAATGTTAACTCTCGGGCGAGTGTCGCTCAGGGACTGTACGACAATGACAACTCTCGGGCGAGTGTCGCTGAGGGAGTGTACGACTTTGACAACTCTCGGGCGAGTGTCGCTCAGGGACTGTACGACAATGTCCACTCTCGGGCGAGTGTCTGTGAGGGAGTGTACGACAATGACAACTCTCGGGCGAGTGTCGCTGAGGGAGTGTACGACAATGACAACTCTCGGGCGAGTGTCGCTGAGGGACTGTACGACAATGACAACTCTCGGGCGAGTGTCGCTGAGGGAGTGTACGTCAATGACAACTCTCGGGCAAGTGTCGCTCAGGGACTGTACGACAATGACAACTTTTGGGCGAGTGTCGCTCAGGGACTGTACGACAATGACAACTCTCGGGCGAGTGTCGCTGAGGGAGTGTACGACAATGACCACTCTCGGGCGAGTGTCGCTGAGGGAGTGTACGACAATGTCAACTTTCGGGCGAGTGTCGCTGAGGGAGTGTACGACAATGACAACTCTCGGGCGAGTGTCGCTGAGGGAGTGTACGACAATGACAACTCTCAGGCGAGTGTCGCTCAGGGACTGTACGACAATGTCCACTCTCGGGCGAGTGTCTGTGAGGGAGTGTACGACAATGACAACTTTCGGGCGAGTGTCGCTGAGAGAGTGTACGACAATGACAACTCTCGGGCGAGTGTGGCTGATGGAGTGTACGACAATGACAACTCTCGGGCGAGTGTCGCTGAGGGAGTGTACGACAATGTCAACTCTCGGGCGAGTGTCGCTGAGGTAGTGTACGACAATGACCACTCTCTGGAGAGTGTCGCTCAGGGACTGTACGACAATGTAAACTCTCGGGCGAGTGTCGCTCAGGGACTGTACGACAATGACAACTCTCGGGCGAGTGTCGCTCAGGGACTGTACGACAATGTTAACTCTCGGGCGAGTGTCGCTCAGGGACTGTACGACAATGACCACTCTCGGGCGAGTGTCGCTGAGGGAGTGTACGACAATGACAATTCTCGGGCGAGTGTCGCTGAGGGAGTGTACGACAATGACAACTCTCGGGCGAGTGTCGCTGAGGGAGTGTAAGACAATGACAATTCTCGGGCGATTGTCGCTGAGGGAGTGTACTACAATGACAACTCTCGGGCGAGTGTCGCTGAGGGACAGTACGACAATGACCACTCTCGGGCGAGTGTTGCTGAGGAGCTGTACGACAATGTCAACTTTCGGGCGAGTGTCGCTGAGGGAGTGTACGACAATGACAACTCTCGGGCGAGTGTCGCTGAGGGAGTGTACGACTTTGACAACTCTCGGGCGAGTGTCGCTCAGGGACTGTACGACAATGTCCACTCTCGGGCGAGTGTCTGTGAGGAAGTGTACGACAATGACAACTCTCGGGCGAGTGTCGCTGAGGGAGTGTACGACAATGACAACTCTCGGGCGAGTGTCGCTGAGGGACTGTACGACAATGACAACTCTCGGGCGAGTGTCGCTGAGGGAGTGTACGTCAATGACAACTCTCGGGCAAGTGTCGCTCAGGGACTGTACGACAATGACAACTTTTGGGCGAGTGTCGCTCAGGGACTGTACGACAATGACAACTCTCGGGCGAGTGTCGCTGAGGGAGTGTACGACAATGACCACTCTCGGGCGAGTGTCGCTGAGGGAGTGTACGACAATGACAACTCTCGGGCGAGTGTCGCTGAGGGAGTGTACGACAATGACAACTCTCGGGCGAGTGTCGCTGAGGGAGTGTACGACAATGACAACTCTCGGGCGAGTGTCGCTGAGGGAGTGTACGACAATGTCAAGTTTTGGGCGAGTGTCGCTGAGGGAGTGTACGACAATGACCACTCTTTGGAAAGTGTCGCTCAGGGAGTGTACGACAATGACAACTCTCGGGCGAATGTCGCTGAGGGAGTGTACGACAATGACAACTCTCGGGCGAATGTCGCTGAGGGAGTCTACGACAATGACAACTCTCTGGCGAGTGTCGCTCAGGGACTGTACGACAATGACAACTCTCGGGCAAGTGTCGCTCAGGGACTGTACGACAATGACAACCTTCGGGCGAGTGTCGCTGAGGGAATGTACGACAATGACAACTCTCGGGCGAGCGTCGCTGAGGCAGTGTACGACAATGACAACTCTCGGGCGAGTGTCGCTGAGGGAGTGTACGATATTGACAACTCTCGGGCGATTGTCGCTGATGGACAGTACGACAATGACAACTTTCGGGCGAGTGTCGCTGAGGGAGTGTACGACAATGTCAACTCTCGGGCGATTGTCGCTGAGGGAGTGTACGACAATGACCACTCTCGGGCGAGTGTCGCTGAGGGAGTGTACGACAATGACAACTCTCAGGCGAGTGTCGCTGAGGGAGTGTACGACAATGACAACTCACGGGCTAGTGTCGCTGAGGGAGTGTACGACAATGACAACTCACGAGCGTGTGTCGCTGAGGGAGTGTACGACAATGACAACACTCGGGCGAGTGTCGCTGAGGGAGTGTACGACAATGTCAACTCTCGGGCGAGTGTCGCTGAGGTAGTGTACGACAATGACCACTCTCTGGAGAGTGTCGCTCAGGGACTGTACGACAATGTTAACTCTCGGGCGAGTGTCGCTCAGGGACTGTACGACAATGACAACTCTCGGGCGAGTGTCGCTCAGGGACTGTACGACAATGTTAACTCTCGGGCGAGTGTCGCTCAGGGACTGTACGACAATGACCACTCTCGGGCGAGTGTCGCTGAGGGAGTGTACGACAATGACAACTCTCGGGCGAGTGTCGCTGAGGGAGAGTACGACAATGACAACTCTCGGGCGAGGGTCGCTGAGGGTGTGTACGACAATGACAACTCTCGGGCGAGTGTCGCTGAGGGAGTGTAAGACAATGACAATTCTCGGGCGATTGTCGCTGAGGGAGTGTACTACAATGACAACTCTCGGGCGATTGTCGCTGAGGGACAGTACAACAATGACCACTCTCGGGCGAGTGTCGCTGAGGAGCTGTACGACAATGTCAACTTTCGGGCGAGTGTCGCTGAGGGAGTGTACGACAATGACAACTCTCGGGCGAGTGTCGCTGAGGGAGTGTACTACAATGACAACTCTCGGGCGAGTGTCGCTGAGGGACAGTACGACAATGTCCACTCTCGGGCGAGTGTCTCTGAGGGAGGGTACGACAATGACAACTCTCGGGCGAGTGTCGCTGAGGGAGTGTACGACAATGACAACTCTCGGGCGAGTGTCGCTGAGGGAGTGTACGACAATGACAACTCTCGGGCGAGTGTCGCTCAGGGACTGTACGACAATGTCCACTCTCGGGCGAGTGTCTGTGAGGGAGTGTACGACAATGACAACTCTCGGGCGAGTGTCGCTGAGGGAGTGTACGACAATGACAACTCTCGGGCGAGTGTCGCTGAGGGAGTGTACGACAATGACAACTCTCGGGCGAGTGTCGTTGAGGGAGTGTACGACAATGACAACTCTCGGGCGAGTGTCGCTGAGGAAGTGTACGACAATGACAACTCTCGGGCGAGTGTCGCTGAGGGAGTGTACGACAATGACAACTCTCGGGCGAGTGTCGCTGAGGGAGTGTACGACAATCTCAACTCTCGGGCGAGTGTCGCTAAGGGAGTGTACGACAATGTCAACTCTCGGGCGAGTGTCGCTGAGGGAGTGTACGACAATGACCACTCTCTGGAGAGTGTCGCTCAGGGCGTGTACGACAATGACAACTCTCGGGCGAGTGTCGCTGAGGGAGTGTACGACAATGACAATTCTCGGGCGAATGTCGCTGAGGGAGTGTACGACAATGACAACTCTCGGGCGAGTGTCGCTGAGGGAGTGTACTACAATGACAACTCTCGGGCGATTGTCGCTCAGGGACTGTACGACAATGACCACTCTCGGGCGAGTGTCGCTGAGGGAGTGTACGACAATGACAACTCTCGGGCGAGTGTCGCTGAGGGAGTGTACGACAATGACAACTCTCGGGCGAGTGTCGCTGAGGGAGTGTACGACAATGACAACTCTCGGGCGAATGTCGCTGAGGGAGTCTACGACAATGACAACTCTCGGGCGAGTGTCGCTCAGGGACTGTACGACAATGACAACTCTCGGGCGAGTGTCGCTCAGGGACTGTACGACAATGACAACTCTCGGGCGAGTGTCGCTGAGGGAGTGTACGACTTTGACAACTCTCGGGCGAGTATCGCTCAGGGACTGTACGACAATGTCCACTCTCGGGCGAGTGTCTGTGAGGGAGTGTACGACAATGACAACTCTCGGGCGAGTGTCGCTGAGGGAGTGTACGACAATGACAACTCTCGGGCGAGTGTCGCTGAGGGACTGTACGAAAATGACAACTCTCGGGCGAGTGTCGCTGAGGGAGTGTACGTCAATGACAACTCTCGGGCAAGTGTCGCTCAGGGACTGTACGACAATGACAACTTTTGGGCGAGTGTCGCTCAGGGACTGTACGACAATGACAACTCTCGGGCGAGTGTCGCTGAGGGAGTGTACGACAATGACCACTCTCGGGCGAGTGTCGCTGAGGGAGTGTACGACAATGACAACTCTCGGGCGAGTGTCGCTGAGGGAGTGTACGACAATGACAACTCTCGGGCGAGTGTCGCTGAGGGAGTGTACGACAATGACAACTCTCGGGCGAGTGTCGCTGAGGGAGTGTACGACAATGTCAAGTTTTGGGCGAGTGTCGCTGAGGGAGTGTACGACAATGACCACTCTCTGGAAAGTGTCGCTCAGGGAGTGTACGACAATGACAACTCTCGGGCGAATGTCGCTGAGGGAGTGTACGACAATGACAACTCTCGGGCGAATGTCGCTGAGGGAGTCTACGACAATGACAACTCTCTGGCGAGTGTCGCTCAGGGACTGTACGACAATGACAACTCTCGGGCAAGTGTCGCTCAGGGACTGTACGACAATGACAACCTTCGGGCGAGTGTCGCTGAGGGAATGTACGACAATGACAACTCTCGGGCGAGCGTCGCTGAGGGAGTGTACGACAATGACAACTCTCGGGCGAGTGTCGCTGAGGGAGTGTACGACATTGACAACTCTCGGGCGATTGTCGCTGATGGACAGTACGACAATGACAACTTTCGGGCGAGTGTCGCTGAGGGAGTGTACGACAATGTCAACTCTCGGGCGATTGTCGCTGAGGGAGTGTACGACAATGACCACTCTCGGGCGAGTGTCGCTGAGGGAGTGTACGACAATGACAACTCTCAGGCGAGTGTCGCTGAGGGAGTGTACGACAATGACAACTCACGGGCTAGTGTCGCTGAGGGAGTGTACGACAATGACAACTCACGGGCGAGTGTCGCTGAGGGAGTGTACGACAATGACAACTCTCGGGCGAGTGTCGCTGAGGGAGTGTACGACAATGTCAAATCTCGGGCGAGTGTCGCTGAGGTAGTGTACGACAATGACCACTCTCTGGAGAGTGTCGCTCAGGGACTGTACGACAATGTTAACTCTCGGGCGAGTGTCGCTCAGGGACTGTACGACAATGACAACTCTCGGGCGAGTGTCGCTCAGGGACTGTACGACAATGTTAACTCTCGGGCGAGTGTCGCTCAGGGACTGTACGACAATGACCACTCTCGGGCGAGTGTCGCTGAGGGAGTGTACGACAATGACAACTCTCGGGCGAGTGTCGCTGAGGGAGTGTACGACAATGACAACTCACGAGCGTGTGTCGCTGAGGGAGTGTACGACAATGACAACACTCGGGCGAGTGTCGCTGAGGGAGTGTACGACAATGTCAACTCTCGGGCGAGTGTCGCTGAGGTAGTGTACGACAATGACCACTCTCTGGAGAGTGTCGCTCAGGGACTGTACGACAATGTTAACTCTCGGGCGAGTGTCGCTCAGGGACTGTACGACAATGACAACTCTCGGGCGAGTGTCGCTCAGGGACTGTACGACAATGTTAACTCTCGGGCGAGTGTCGCTCAGGGACTGTACGACAATGACCACTCTCGGGCGAGTGTCGCTGAGGGAGTGTACGACAATGACAACTCTCGGGCGAGTGTCGCTGAGGGAGAGTACGACAATGACAACTCTCGGGCGAGGGTCGCTGAGGGTGTGTACGACAATGACAACTCTCGGGCGAGTGTCGCTGAGGGAGTGTAAGACAATGACAATTCTCGGGCGATTGTCGCTGAGGGAGTGTACTACAATGACAACTCTCGGGCGATTGTCGCTGAGGGACAGTACAACAATGACCACTCTCGGGCGAGTGTCGCTGAGGAGCTGTACGACAATGTCAACTTTCGGGCGAGTGTCGCTGAGGGAGTGTACGACAATGACAACTCTCGGGCGAGTGTCGCTGAGGGAGTGTACTACAATGACAACTCTCGGGCGAGTGTCGCTGAGGGACAGTACGACAATGTCCACTCTCGGGCGAGTGTCTCTGAGGGAGGGTACGACAATGACAACTCTCGGGCGAGTGTCGCTGAGGGAGTGTACGACAATGACAACTCTCGGGCGAGTGTCGCTGAGGGAGTGTACGACAATGACAACTCTCGGGCGAGTGTCGCTCAGGGACTGTACGACAATGTCCACTCTCGGGCGAGTGTCTGTGAGGGAGTGTACGACAATGACAACTCTCGGGCGAGTGTCGCTGAGGGAGTGTACGACAATGACAACTCTCGGGCGAGTGTCGCTGAGGGAGTGTACGACAATGACAACTCTCGGGCGAGTGTCGCTGAGGGAGTGTACGACAATGACAACTCTCGGGCGAGTGTCGCTGAGGAAGTGTACGACAATGTCAACTCTCGGGCGAGTGTCGCTGAGGGAGTGTACGACAATGACAACTCTCGGGCGAGTGTCGCTGAGGGAGTGTACGACAATCTCAACTCTCGGGCGAGTGTCGCTAAGGGAGTGTACGACAATGTCAACTCTCGGGCGAGTGTCGCTGAGGGAGTGTACGACAATGACCACTCTCTGGAGAGTGTCGCTCAGGGCGTGTACGACAATGACAACTCTCGGGCGAGTGTCGCTGAGGGAGTGTACGACAATGACAATTCTCGGGCGAATGTCGCTGAGGGAGTGTACGACAATGACAACTCTCGGGCGAGTGTCGCTGAGGGAGTGTACTACAATGACAACTCTCGGGCGATTGTCGCTCAGGGACTGTACGACAATGACCACTCTCGGGCGAGTGTCGCTGAGGGAGTGTACGACAATGACAACTCTCGGGCGAGTGTCGCTGAGGGAGTGTACGACAATGACAACTCTCGGGCGAGTGTCGCTGAGGGAGTGTACGACAATGACAACTCTCGGGCGAATGTCGCTGAGGGAGTCTACGACAATGACAACTCTCGGGCGAGTGTCGCTCAGGGACTGTACGACAATGACAACTCTCGGGCGAGTGTCGCTCAGGGACTGTACGACAATGACAACTCTCGGGCGAGTGTCGCTGAGGGAGTGTACGACTTTGACAACTCTCGGGCGAGTATCGCTCAGGGACTGTACGACAATGTCCACTCTCGGGCGAGTGTCTGTGAGGGAGTGTACGACAATGACAACTCTCGGGCGAGTGTCGCTGAGGGAGTGTACGACAATGACAACTCTCGGGCGAGTGTCGCTGAGGGACTGTACGAAAATGACAACTCTCGGGCGAGTGTCGCTGAGGGAGTGTACGTCAATGACAACTCTCGGGCAAGTGTCGCTCAGGGACTGTACGACAATGACAACTTTTGGGCGAGTGTCGCTCAGGGACTGTACGACAATGACAACTCTCGGGCGAGTGTCGCTGAGGGAGTGTACGACAATGACCACTCTCGGGCGAGTGTCGCTGAGGGAGTGTACGACAATGACAACTCTCGGGCGAGTGTCGCTGAGGGAGTGTACGACAATGACAACTCTCGGGCGAGTGTCGCTGAGGGAGTGTACGACAATGACAACTCTCGGGCGAGTGTCGCTGAGGGAGTGTACGACAATGTCAAGTTTTGGGCGAGTGTCGCTGAGGGAGTGTACGACAATGACCACTCTCTGGAAAGTGTCGCTCAGGGAGTGTACGACAATGACAACTCTCGGGCGAATGTCGCTGAGGGAGTGTACGACAATGACAACTCTCGGGCGAATGTCGCTGAGGGAGTCTACGACAATGACAACTCTCTGGCGAGTGTCGCTCAGGGACTGTACGACAATGACAACTCTCGGGCAAGTGTCGCTCAGGGACTGTACGACAATGACAACCTTCGGGCGAGTGTCGCTGAGGGAATGTACGACAATGACAACTCTCGGGCGAGCGTCGCTGAGGGAGTGTACGACAATGACAACTCTCGGGCGAGTGTCGCTGAGGGAGTGTACGACATTGACAACTCTCGGGCGATTGTCGCTGATGGACAGTACGACAATGACAACTTTCGGGCGAGTGTCGCTGAGGGAGTGTACGACAATGTCAACTCTCGGGCGATTGTCGCTGAGGGAGTGTACGACAATGACCACTCTCGGGCGAGTGTCGCTGAGGGAGTGTACGACAATGACAACTCTCAGGCGAGTGTCGCTGAGGGAGTGTACGACAATGACAACTCACGGGCTAGTGTCGCTGAGGGAGTGTACGACAATGACAACTCACGGGCGAGTGTCGCTGAGGGAGTGTACGACAATGACAACTCTCGGGCGAGTGTCGCTGAGGGAGTGTACGACAATGTCAAATCTCGGGCGAGTGTCGCTGAGGTAGTGTACGACAATGACCACTCTCTGGAGAGTGTCGCTCAGGGACTGTACGACAATGTTAACTCTCGGGCGAGTGTCGCTCAGGGACTGTACGACAATGACAACTCTCGGGCGAGTGTCGCTCAGGGACTGTACGACAATGTTAACTCTCGGGCGAGTGTCGCTCAGGGACTGTACGACAATGACCACTCTCGGGCGAGTGTCGCTGAGGGAGTGTACGACAATGACAACTCTCGGGCGAGGGTCGCTGAGGGAGTGTACGACAATGACAACTCTCGGGCGAGTGTCGCTGAGGGAGTGTAAGACAATGACAATTCTCGGGCGATTGTCGCTGAGGGAGTGTACTACAATGACAACTCTCGGGCGATTGTCGCTGAGGGACAGTACAACAATGACCACTCTCGGGCGAGTGTCGCTGAGGAGCTGTACGACAATGTCAACTTTCGGGCGAGTGTCGCTGAGGGAGTGTACGACAATGACAACTCTCGGGCGAGTGTCGCTGAGGGAGTGTACTACAATGACAACTCTCGGGCGAGTGTCGCTCAAGGACTGTACGACAATGTCCACTCTCGGGCGAGTGTCTGTGAGGGAGTGTACGACAATGACAACTCTCGGGCGAGTGTCGCTGAGGTTGTGTACGACAATGACAACTCTCGGGCGAGTGTCGCTGAGGAAGTGTACGACAATGACAACTCTCGGGCGAGTGTCGCTGAGGGAATGTAAGACAATGACAATTCTCGGGCGATTGTCGCTGAGGGAGTGTACTACAATGACAATTCTCGGGCGAGTGTCGCTGAGGGAGTGTACGACAATGACAACTCTCGGGCGAGTGTCGCTGAGGGAGTGTACGACAATGACAACTCTCGGGCGAGTGTCGCTCAGGGACTGTACGACAATGTCCACTCTCGGGCGAGTGTCTGTGAGGGAGTGTACGACAATGACAACTCACGGGCGAGTGTCGCTGAGGGAGTGTACGACAATGACAACTCTCGGGCGAGTGTCGCTGAGGGAGTGTACGACAATGACAACTCTCGGGCGAGTGTCGCTGAGGGAGTGTACGACAATGTCAACTCTCGGGCGAGTGTCGCTGAGGTAGTGTACGACAATGACCACTCTCTGGAGAGTGTCGCTCAGGGACTGTACGACAATGTTAACACTCGGGCGAGTGTCGCTCAGGGACTGTACGACAATGACAACTCTCGGGCGAGTGTCGCTCAGGGACTGTACGAAAATGTTAACTCTCGGGCGAGTGTCGCTCAGGGACTGTACGACAATGACCACTCTCGGGCGAGTGTCGCTGAGGGAGTGTACGACAATGACAACTCTCGGGCGAGTGTCGCTGAGGGAGTGTACGACAATGACAACTCTCGGGCGAGTGTCGCTGAGGGAGTGTAAGACAATGACAATTCTCGGGCGATTGTCGCTGAGGGAGTGTACTACAATGACAACTCTCGGGCGAGTGTCGCTGAGGGACAGTACGACAATGACCACTCTCGGGCGAGTGTCGCTGAGGAGCTGTACGACAATGTCAACTTTCGGGCGAGTGTCGCTGAGGAGCTGTACGACAATGTCAACTTTCGGGCGAGTGTCGCTGAGGGAGTGTACGACAATGACAACTCTCGGGCGAGTGTCGCTGAGGGAGTGTACGACAATGACAACTCTCGGGCGAGTGTCGCTCAGGGACTGTACGACAATGTCCACTCTCGGGCGAGTGTCTGTGAGGGAGTGTACGACAATGACAACTCTCGGGCGAGTGTCGCTGAGGGAGTGTACGACAATGACAACTCTCGGGCGAGTGTCGCTAAAGGAATGTACGACAATGACAACTCTCGGGCGAGTGTCGCTGAGGGAGTGTACGACAATGACAACTCTCGGGCGAGTGTCGCTGAGGAAGTGTACGACAATGTCAACTCTCGGGCGAGTGTCGCTGAGGGAGTGTACGACAATGACAACTCTCGGGCGAGTGTCGCTGAGGGAGTGTACGACAATCTCAACTCTCGGGCGAGTGTCGCTAAGGGAGTGTACGACAATGTCAACTCTCGGGCGAGTGTCGCTGAGGGAGTGTACGACAATGACCACTCTCTGGAGAGTGTCGCTCAGGGCGTGTACGACAATGACAACTCTCGGGCGAGTGTCGCTGAGGGAGTGTACGACAATGACAATTCTCGGGCGAATGTCGCTGAGGGAGTTTACGACAATGACAACTCTCAGGCGAGTGTCACTGAGGGACTGTACGACAATGACAACTCTCTGGCGAGTGTCGCTCAGGGACTGTACGACAATGACAACTCTCGGGCGAGTGTCACTCAGGGACTGTACGACAATGTTAACTCTCGGGCGAGTGTCGCTCAGGGACTGTACGACAATGACCACTCTCGGGCGAGTGTCGCTGAGGTAGTGTACGACAATGACAACTCTCGGGCGAGTGTCGCTGAGGGAGTGTACGACAATGACAACTCTCGGGCGAGTGTCGCTGAGGGAGTGTACGACAATGACAACTCTCGGGCGGATGTCGCTGAGGGAGTCAACGACAATGACAACTCTCGGGCGAGTGTCGCTGAGGGAGTGTACGACAATGACAACTCTCGGGCGAGTGTCGCTGAGGGAGTGTACGACAATGACAACTCTCGGGCGAGTGTCGCTGAGGAAGTGTACGACAATGTCAACTCTCGGGCGAGTGTCGCTGAGGTAGTGTACGACAATGACCACTCTCTGGAGAGTGTCGCTCAGGGACTGTACGACAATGTTAACTCTCGGGCGAGTGTCGCTCAGGGACTGTACGACAATGACAACTCTCGGGCGAGTGTCGCTCAGGGACTGTACGACAATGACCACTCTCGGGCGAGTGTCGCTGAGGGAGTGTACGACAATGACAACTCTCGGGCGAGTGTCGCTGAGGGAGTGTACGACAATGACAACTCTCGGGCGAGTGTCGCTGAGGGAGTGTACGACAATGACAACTCTCGGGCGAGTGTCGCTGAGGGAGTGAACAACAATGACAATTTTTGGGCGATTGTCGCTGAGGGAGTGTACTACAATGAACACTCTCGGGCGAGTGTCGCTGAGGGACAGTACGACAATGACCACTCTCGGGCGAGTGTCGCTGAGGAGCTGTACGACAATGTCAATTTTCGGGCGAGTGTCGCTGAGGGAGTGTACGACAATGACAACTCTCGGGCGAGTGTCGCTCAGGGACTGTACGACAATGTCCGCTCTCGGGCGAGTGTCTGTGAGGGAGTGTACGACATGACAACTCTCGGGCGAGAGTCGCTGAGAGAGTGTACGACAATGACAACTCTCGGGCGAGTGTCGCTGATGGAGTGTACGACAATGACAACTCATGGGCGAGTGTCGCTGAGGGAGTGTACGACAATGTCAACTATCGGGCGAGAGTCGCTGAGGTAGTGTACGACAATGACCACTCTCTGGAGAGTGTCGCTCAGGGAGTGTACGACAATGACTACTCTCGGGCGAGTGTCGCTGAGGGAGTGTACGACTATGACAAATCTCGAGCGAGTGTCGCTGAGGGAGTGTACGACAATGTCAACACTCGTGCGAATGTCGCTGAGGGAGTGTACGACAATGACCACTCTCTGCAAAGTGTCGCTAAGGGAGTGTACGACAATGACAACTTTCGGGCGAGTGTCGCTGAGGGAGTGTACGACAATGACAACTCTCGTGCGAGTGTCGCTGAGGGAGTGTACGTCAATAACAACTCTCGGGCGAGTGTCGCTCAGGGACTGTACGACAATGACAACTCTCAGCGAGTGTCGTTTAGGGACTGTACGACAATGTTAACTCTCGGGCGAGTGTCGCTCAGGGACTGTACGACAATGACCACTCTCGGGCGAGTGTCGCTGAGGGAGTGTACGACAATGACAACTCTCGGGCGAGTGTCGCTGAGGGAGTGTACGACAATGAGAACTCTCGGGCGAGTGTTGCTGAGGGAGTGTACGACAATGACAACTCACGGGCGAGTGTCGCTGAGGGAGTGTACGACAATGACAACTCTCGGGCGAGTGTCGCTGAGGGAGTGTACGACAATGTCAACTCTCGGGCGAGAGTCGCTGAGGTTAGGTACGACAATGACCACTCTCTGGAGAGTGTCGCTCAGGGACTGTACGACAATGTTAACTCTCGGGCGAGTGTCGCTCAGGGACTGTACGACAATGACAACTCTCGGGCGAGTGTCGCTCAGGGACTGTACGACAATGTTAACTCTCGGGCGAGTGTCGCTCAGGGACTGTACGACAATGACCACTCTCGGGCGAGTGTCGCTGAGGGAGTGTACGACAATGACAACTCTCGGGCGAGTGTCGCTGAGGGAGTGTACGACAATGACAACTCTCGGGCGAGTGTCGCTGAGGGAGTGTACGACAATGACAACTCTCGGGCGAGTGTCGCTGAGGGAGTGTAAGACAATGACAATTCTCGGGCGATTGTCGCTGAGGGAGTGTACTACAATGACAACTCTCGGGCGAGTGTCGCTGAGGGACAGTACAACAATGACCACTCTCGGGCGAGTAACGCTGAGGAGCTGTACGACAATGTCAACTTTCGGGCGAGTGTCGCTGAGGGAGTGTACGACAATGACAACTCTCGGGCGAGTGTCGCTGAGGGAGTGTACTACAATGACAACTCTCGGGCGAGTGTCGCTCAAGGACTGTACGACAATGTCCACTCTCAAGCGAGTGTCTGTGAGGGAGTGTACGACAATGACAACTCTCGGGCTAGTGTCGCTGAGGGAGTGTACGACAATGTCAACTTTCGGGCGAGTGTCGCTGAGGGAGTGTACGACAATGACAACTCTCGGGCGAGTGTCGCTGAGGGAGTGTACGACAATGACAACTCTCAGGCGAGTGTCGCTCAGGGACTGTACGACAATGTCCACTCTCGGGCGAGTGTCTGTGAGGGAGTGTACGACAATGACAACTCTCGGGCGAGTGTCGCTGAGAGAGTGTACGACAATGACAACTCTCGGGCGAGTGTGGATGATGGAGTGTACGACAATGACAACTCTCGGGCGAGTGTCGCTGAGGGAGTGTACGACAATGTCAACTCTCGGGCGAGTGTCGCTGAGGTAGTGTACGACAATGACCACTCTCTGGAGAGTGTCGCTCAGGGACTGTACGACAATGTAAACTCTCGCGCGAGTGTCGCTCAGGGACTGTACGACAATGACAACTCTCGGGCGAGTGTCGCTCAGGGACTGTACGACAATGACCACTCTCGGGCGAGTGTCGCTGAGGGAGTGTACGACAATGACAACTCTCGGGCGAGTGTCGCTGAGGGAGTGTACGACAATGACAACTCTCGGGCGAGTGTCGCTGAGGGACTGTACGACAATGACAACTCTCGGGCGAGTGTCGCTGAGGGAGTGTACGTCAATGACAACTCTCGGGCAAGTGTCGCTCAGGGACTGTACGACAATGACAACTTTTGGGCGAGTGTCGCTCAGGGACTGTACGACAATGACAACTCTCGGGCGAGTGTCGCTGAGGGAGTGTACGACAATGACCACTCTGGGGCGAGTGTCGCTGAGGGAGTGTACGACAATGACAACTCTCGGGCGAGTGTCGCTGAGGGAGTGTACGACAATGACAACTCTCGGGCGAGTGTCGCTGAGGGAGTGTACGACAATGACAACTCTCGGGCGAGTGTCGCTGAGGGAGTGTACGACAATGTCAAGTTTTGGGCGAGTGTCGCTGAGGGAGTGTACGACAATGACCACTCTCTAGAAAGTGTCGCTCAGGGAGTGTACGACAATGACAACTCTCGAGCGAATGTCGCTGAGGGAGTGTACGACAATGACAACTCTCGGGCGAATGTCGCTGAGGGAGTCTACGACAATGACAACTCTCCGGCGAGTGTCGCTCAGTGACTGTACGACAATGACAACTCTCGGGCAAGTGTCGCTCAGGGACTGTACGACAAAAAAACAACTTTCGGGCGAGTGTCGCTGAGGGAATGTACGACAATGACAACTCTCGGGCGAGCGTCGCTGAGGGAGTGTACGACAATGACAACTCTCGGGCGAGTGTCGCTGAGTGAGTGTACGACATTGACAACTCTCGGGCGATTGTCGCTGATGGACAGTACAACAATGACAACTTTCGGGCGAGTGTCGCTGAGGGAGTGTACGACAATGTCAACTCTCGGGCGATTGTCGCTGAGGGAGTGTACGACAATGACCACTCTCGGGCGAGTGTCGCTGAGGGAGTGTACGACAATGACAACTCTCAGGCGAGTGTCGCTGAGGGAGTGTACGACAATGACAACTCACGGGCTAGTGTCGCTGAGGGAGTGTACGACAATGACAACTCACGGGCGAGTGTCGCTGAGGGAGTGTACGACAATGACAACTCTCGGGCGAGTGTCGCTGAGGGAGTGTACGACAATGTCAACTCTCGGGCGAGTGTCGCTGAGGTAGTGTACGACAATGACCACTCTCTGGAGAGTGTCGCTCAGGGACTGTACGACAATGTTAACTCTCGGGCGAGTGTCGCTCAGGGACTGTACGACAATGACAACTCTCGGGCCAGTGTCGCTCAGGGACTGTACGACAATGTTAACTCTCGGGCGAGTGTCGCTCAGGGACTGTACGACAATGACCACTCTCGGGCGAGTGTCGCTGAGGGAGTGTACGACAATGACAACTCTCGGGCGAGTGTCGCTGAGGGAGAGTACGACAATGACAACTCTCGGGCGATGGTCGCTGAGGGAGTGTACGACAATGACAACTCTCGGGCGAGTGTCGCTGAGGGAGTGTAAGACAATGACAATTCTCGGGCGATTGTCGCTGAGGGAGTGTACTACAATGACAACTCTCGGGCGATTGTCGCTGAGGGACAGTACAACAATGACCACTCTCGGGCGAGTGTCGCTGAGGAGCTGTACGACAATGTCAACTTTCGGGCGAGTGTCGTTGAGGGAGTGTACGACAATGACAACTCTCGGGCGAGTGTCGCTGAGGGAGTGTACTACAATGACAACTCTCGGGCGAGTGTCGCTCAAGGACTGTACGACAATGTCCACTCTCGGGCGATTGTCTGTGAGGGAGTGTACGACAATGACAACTCTCGGGCGAGTGTCGCTCAAGGACTGTACGACAATGTCCACTCTCGGGCGAGTGTCTGTGAGGGAGTGTACGACAATGACAACTCTCGGGCGAGTGTCGCTGAGGGAGTGTACGACAATGACAACTCTCGGGCGAGTGTCGCTCAAGGACTGTACGACAATGTCCACTCTCGGGCGAGTGTCTGTGAGGGAGTGTACGACAATGACAACTCTCGGGCGAGTGTCGCTCAAGGACTGTACGACAATGTCCACTCTCGGGCTAGTGTCTGTGAGGGAGTGTACGACAATGACAACTGTCGGGCGAGTGTCGCTGAGGGAGTGTACTACAATGACAACTCTCGGGCGAGTGTCGCTCAAGGACTGTACGACAATGTCCACTCTCGGGCGAGTGTCTGTGAGGGAGTGTACGACAATGACAACTCTCGGGCGAGTGTCGCTGAGGGAGTGTACGACAATGACAACTCTCGGGCGAGTGTCGCTGAGGGAGTGTACGACAATGTCAACTCTCGGGCGAGTGTCGCTCAGGGACTGTACGACAATGACCACTCTCGGGCGAGTGTCGCTCAGGGACTGTACGACAATGTTTACTCTCGGGCGAGTGTCGCTGAGGGAGTGTACGACAATGACAACTTTTGGGCGAGTGTCGCTCAGGGACTGTACGACAATGACAACTTTTTGGCGAGTGTCGCTCAGGGACTGTACGACAATGACCACTCTCGGGCGAGTGTCGCTCAGGGACTGTACGACAATGTCAACTTTCGGGCGAGTGTCGCTGAGGGAATGTACGACAATGTCAACTCTCGGGCAAGTGTCGCTCAGGGACTGTACGACAATGACCACTCTCGGGCGAATGTCGCTGAGGGACTGTACGACAATGTCAACTCTCGGGCGAGTGACGCTGAGGGAGTGTACGACAATGACAACTCTCGGGCGAGTGTCGCTGAGGGAGTGTACGACAATGACAACTCTCGGGCGAGTGTCGCTGAGGGAGTGTACGACAATGACCACTCTCGGGCGAGTGTCGCTGAGGGAGTGTACGACAATGACAACTCTCGGGCGAGTGTCGTTGAGGGAGTGTACGACAATGACAACTCTCGGGCGAGTGTCGCTGAGGGAGTGTACGACAATGACAACTCTCGGGCGAGTGTCGCTGAGGAGGTGTACGGCAATGACAACTCTCGGGCGAGTGTCGCTGAGGAAGTGTACGACAATGTCAACTCTCGGGCGAGTGTCGCTGTGGTAGTGTACGACAATGACCACTCTCTGAAGAGTGTCGCTCAGGGACTGTACGACAATGACAACTCTCGAACGAGTGTCGCTGAGGGAGTGTACGACAATGACAACTCTCGAGCGAGTGTCGCTGAGGGAGTGTACGACAATGACAACTCTCGGGCGAGTGTCGCTGAGGGAATGTAAGACAATGACAATTCTCGGGCGATTGTCGCTGAGGGAGTGTACTACAATGACAATTCTCGGGCGAGTGTCGCTGAGGGAGTGTACGACAATGACAACTCTCGGGCGAGTGTCGCTGAGGGAGTGTACGACAATGACAACTCTCGGGCGAGTGTCGCTCAGGGACTGTACGACAATGTCCACTCTCGGGCGAGTGTCTGTGAGGGAGTGTACGACAATGACAACTCTCGGGCGAGTGTCGCTGACGGAGTGTACGACAATGACAACTCTCGGGCGAGTGTCGCTGAGGGAGTGTACGACAATGACAACTCTCGGGCGAGTGTCGCTGAGGGAGTGTACGACAATGTCAACTCTCGGGCGAGTGTCGCTGAGGTAGTGTACGACAATGACCACTCTCTGGAGAGTGTCGCTCAGGGACTGTACGACAATGTTAACACTGGGGCGAGTGTTGCTCCTGGGACTGTACGACAATGAAAACTCTCGGGCGAGTGTCGCTCAGGGACTGTACGACAATGTTAACTCTCGGGCGAGTGTTGCTCAGGGACTGTACGACAATGACCACTCTCGGGCGAGTGTCGCTGAGGGAGTGTACGACAATGACAACTCTCGGGCGAGTGTCGCTGAGGGAGTGTACGACAATGACAACTCTCGGGCGAGTGTCGCTGAGGGAGTGTAAGACAATGACAACTCACGGGCGAGTGTCGCTGAGGGAGTGTACGACAATGACAACTCTCGGGCGAGTGTCGCTGAGGGAGTGTACGACAATGTCAACTCTCGGGCGAGTGTCGCTGAGGTAGTGTACGACAATGACCACTCTCTGGAGAGTGTCGCTCAGGGACTGTACGACAATGTTAACTCTCGGGCGAGTGTCGCTCAGGGACTGTACGACAATGACAACTCTCGGGCGAGTGTCGCTCAGGGACTGTACGACAATGTTAACTCTCGGGCGAGTGTCGCTCAGGGACTGTACGACAATGACCACTCTCGGGCGAGTGTCGCTGAGGGAGTGTACGACAATGACAACTCTCGGGCGAGTGTCGCTGAGGGAGAGTACGACAATGACAACTCTCGGGCGAGGGTCGCTGAGGGAGTGTACTACAATGACAACTCTCGGGCGATTGTCGCTGAGGGACTGTACAACAATGACCACTCTCGGGCGAGTGTCGCTGAGGAGCTGTACGACAATGTCAACTTTCGGGCGAGTGTCGTTGAGGGAGTGTACGACAATGACAACTCTCGGGCGAGTGTCGCTGAGGGAGTGTACTACAATGACAACTCTCGGGCGAGTGTCGCTCAAGGACTGTACGACAATGTCCACTCTCGGGCGAGTGTCTGTGAGGGAGTGTACGACAATGACAACTCTCGGGCGAGTGTCGCTGAGGGAGTGTACGACAATGACAACTCTTGGGCGAGTGTCGCTGAGGGAGTGTACGACAATGTCAATTCTCGGGCGAGTGTCGCTCAGGGACTGTACGACAATGACCACTCTCGGGCGAGTGTCGCTCAGGGACTGTACGACAATGTTAACTCTCGGGCGAGTGTCGCTGAGGGAGTGTACGACAATGACAACTTTTGGGCGAGTGTCGCTCAGGGACTGTACGACAATAACCACTCTCGGGCGAGTGTCGCTCAGGGACTGTACGACAATGACAACTTTTGGGCGAGTGTCGCTCAGGGACTGTACGACAATGACCACTCTCGGGCGAGTGTCGCTCAGGGACTGTACGACTATGTCAACTCTCGGGCGAGTGTCGCTGAGGGAGTGTACGACAATGTCAACTCTCGGGCAAGTGTCGCTCAGGGACTGTACGACAATGACCACTCTCGGGCGAATGTCGCTGAGGGACTGTACGACAATGTCAACTCTCGGGCGAGTGACGCTGAGGGAGTGTACGACAATGACAACTCTCGGGCGAGTGTCGCTGAGGGAGTGTACGACAATGACAACTCTCGGGCGGGTGTCGCTGAGGGAGTGTACGACAATGACCACTCTCGGGCGAGTGTCGCTGAGGGAGTGTACGACAATGACAACTCTCGGGCGAGTGTCGCTGAGGGAGTGTATGATAATGACAACTCTCGGGCGAGTGTCGCTGAGGGAGTGTACGACAATGACAACTCTCGGGCGAGTGTCGCTTAGGAAGTGTACGACAATGACAACTCTCGGGCGAGTTTCGCTGAGGAAGTGTACGACAATGTCAACTCTCGGGCGAGTGTCGCTGTGGTAGTGTACGACAATGACCACTCTCTGAAGAGTGTCGCTCAGGGACTGTACGACAATGACAACTCTCGGACGAGTGTCGCTGAGGGAGTGTACGACAATGACAACTCTCGGGCGAGTGTCGCTGAGGGAGTGTACGACAATGACAACTCTCGGGCGAGTGTCGCTGAGGGAATGTAAGACAATGACAATTCTCGGGCGATTGTCGCTGAGGGAGTGTACTACAATGACAATTCTCGGGCGAGTGTCGCTGAGGGAGTGTACGACAATGACAACTCTCGGGCGAGTGTCGCTGAGGGAGTGTACGACAATGACAACTCTCGGGCGAGTGTCGCTCAGGGACTGTACGACAATGTCCACTCTCGGGCGAGTGTCTGTGAGGGAGTGTACGACAATGACAACTCTCGGGCGAGTGTCGCTAAGGTAGTGTACGACAATGACAACTCTCTGGCGAGTGTCGCTGAGGGAGTGTACGACAATGACAACTCTCGGGCGAGTGTCGCTGAGGGAGTGTACGACAATGTCAACTCTCGGGCGAGTGTCGCTGAGGTAGTGTACGACAATGACCACTCTCTGGAGAGTGTCGCTCAGGGACTGTACGACAATGTTAACACTCGGGCGAGTGTTGCTCAGGGACTGTACGACAATGACAACTCTCGGGCGAGTGTCGCTCAGGGACTTTTCGACAATGTTAACTCTCGGGCGAGTGTCGCTCAGGGACTGTACGACAATGACCACTCTCGGGCGAGTGTCGCTGAGGGAGTGTACGACAATGACAACTCTCGGGCGAGTGTCGCTGAGGGAGTGTACGACAATGACAACTCTCGGGCGAGTGTCGCTGAGGGAGTGTACGACAATGACAACTCTCGGGCGAGTGTCGCTGAGGGAGTGTAAGACAATGACAATTCTCGGGCGATTGTCGCTGAGGGAGTGTACTACAATGACAACTCTCGGGCGAGTGTCGTTGAGGGAGTGTACGACAATGACAACTCTCGGGCGAGTGTCGCTGAGGGAGTGTACGACAATGACAACTCTCGGGCGAGTGTCGCTGAGGAGGTGTACGGCAATGACAACTCTCGGGCGAGTGTCGCTGAGGAAGTGTACGACAATGTCAACTCTCGGGCGAGTGTCGCTGTGGTAGTGTACGACAATGACCACTCTCTGAAGAGTGTCGCTCAGGGACTGTACGACAATGACAACTCTCGAACGAGTGTCGCTGAGGGAGTGTACGACAATGACAACTCTCGGGCGAGTGTCGCTGAGGGAGTGTACGACAATGACAACTCTCGGGCGAGTGTCGCTGAGGGAATGTAAGACAATGACAATTCTCGGGCGATTGTCGCTGAGGGAGTGTACTACAATGACAATTCTCGGGCGAGTGTCGCTGAGGGAGTGTACGACAATGACAACTCTCGGGCGAGTGTCGCTGAGGGAGTGTACGACAATGACAACTCTCGGGCGAGTGTCGCTCAGGGACTGTACGACAATGTCCACTCTCGGGCGAGTGTCTGTGAGGGAGTGTACGACAATGACAACTCTCGGGCGAGTGTCGCTGACGGAGTGTACGACAATGACAACTCTCGGGCGAGTGTCGCTGAGGGAGTGTACGACAATGACAACTCTCGGGCGAGTGTCGCTGAGGGAGTGTACGACAATGTCAACTCTCGGGCGAGTGTCGCTGAGGTAGTGTACGACAATGACCACTCTCTGGAGAGTGTCGCTCAGGGACTGTACGACAATGTTAACACTGGGGCGAGTGTTGCTCAGGGACTGTACGACAATGAAAACTCTCGGGCGAGTGTCGCTCAGGGACTGTACGACAATGTTAACTCTCGGGCGAGTGTTGCTCAGGGACTGTACGACAATGACCACTCTCGGGCGAGTGTCGCTGAGGGAGTGTACGACAATGACAACTCTCGGGCGAGTGTCGCTGAGGGAGTGTACGACAATGACAACTCTCGGGCGAGTGTCGCTGAGGGAGTGTAAGACAATGACAACTCACGGGCGAGTGTCGCTGAGGGAGTGTACGACAATGACAACTCTCGGGCGAGTGTCGCTGAGGGAGTGTACGACAATGTCAACTCTCGGGCGAGTGTCGCTGAGGTAGTGTACGACAATGACCACTCTCTGGAGAGTGTCGCTCAGGGACTGTACGACAATGTTAACTCTCGGGCGAGTGTCGCTCAGGGACTGTACGACAATGACAACTCTCGGGCGAGTGTCGCTCAGGGACTGTACGACAATGTTAACTCTCGGGCGAGTGTCGCTCAGGGACTGTACGACAATGACCACTCTCGGGCGAGTGTCGCTGAGGGAGTGTACGACAATGACAACTCTCGGGCGAGTGTCTCTGAGGGAGAGTACGACAATGACAACTCTCGGGCGAGGGTCGCTGAGGGAGTGTACTACAATGACAACTCTCGGGCGATTGTCGCTGAGGGACTGTACAACAATGACCACTCTCGGGCGAGTGTCGCTGAGGAGCTGTACGACAATGTCAACTTTCGGGCGAGTGTCGTTGAGGGAGTGTACGACAATGACAACTCTCGGGCGAGTGTCGCTGAGGGAGTGTACTACAATGACAACTCTCGGGCGAGTGTCGCTCAAGGACTGTACGACAATGTCCACTCTCGGGCGAGTGTCTGTGAGGGAGTGTACGACAATGACAACTCTCGGGCGAGTGTCGCTGAGGGAGTGTACGACAATGACAACTCTTGGGCGAGTGTCGCTGAGGGAGTGTACGACAATGTCAATTCTCGGGCGAGTGTCGCTCAGGGACTGTACGACAATGACCACTCTCGGGCGAGTGTCGCTCAGGGACTGTACGACAATGTTAACTCTCGGGCGAGTGTCGCTGAGGGAGTGTACGACAATGACAACTTTTGGGCGAGTGTCGCTCAGGGACTGTACGACAATAACCACTCTCGGGCGAGTGTCGCTCAGGGACTGTACGACAATGACAACTTTTGGGCGAGTGTCGCTCAGGGACTGTACGACAATGACCACTCTCGGGCGAGTGTCGCTCAGGGACTGTACGACTATGTCAACTCTCGGGCGAGTGTCGCTGAGGGAGTGTACGACAATGTCAACTCTCGGGCAAGTGTCGCTCAGGGACTGTACGACAATGACCACTCTCGGGCGAATGTCGCTGAGGGACTGTACGACAATGTCAACTCTCGGGCGAGTGACGCTGAGGGAGTGTACGACAATGACAACTCTCGGGCGAGTGTCGCTGAGGGAGTGTACGACAATGACAACTCTCGGGCGAGTGTCGCTGAGGGAGTGTACGACAATGTCCACTCTCGGGCGAGTGTCGCTGAGGGAGTGTACGACAATGACAACTCTCGGGCGAGTGTCGCTGATGGAGTGTACGACAATGACAACTCTCGGGCAAGTGTCGCTGAGGGAGTGTACGACAATGTTAACTCTCGGGCGAGAGTCGCTGAGGTAGTGTACGACAATGACCACTCTCTGGAGAGTGTCGCTCAGGGACTGTACGACAATGTTAACTCTCGGGCGAGTGTCGCTCAGGGACTGTACGACAATGACCACTCTCGGGCGAGTGTCGCTGAGGGAGTGTTCGACAATGTCCACTCTCGGGCGAGTGTCGCTGAGGGAGTGTACGACAATGACAACTCTCGGGCGAGTGTCGCTGATGGAGTGTACGACAATGACAACTCTCGGGCAAGTGTCGCTGAGGGAGTGTACGACAATGTCAACTCTCGGGCGAGAGTCGCTGAGGTAGTGTACGACAATGACCACTCTCTGGAGAGTGTCGCTCAGGGACTGTACGACAATGTTAACTCTCGGGCGAGTGTCGCTCAGGGACTGTACGACAATGACCACTCTCGGGCGAGTGTCGCTGAGGGAGTGTACGACAATGACTACTCTCGGGCGAGTGTCGCTGAGGGAGTGTACGACAATGACAACTCTCGGGCGAGTGTCGCTGAGGGAGTGTACGACAATGACAACTCTCGGGCGAGTGTCGCTGAGGGAGTGTAAGACAATGACAATTCTCGGGCGATTGTCGCTGAGGGAGTGTACTACAATGACAATTCTCGGGCGAGTGTCGCTGAGGGAGTGTACGACAATGACAACTCTCGGGCGAGTATCGCTGAGGGAGTGTACGACAATGACAACTCTCGGGCGAGTGTCGCTGAGGGAGTGTACGACAATGACAACTCTCGGGCGAGTATCGCTGAGGGAGTGTACGACAATGTCCACTTTCGGGCGAGTGTCTGTGAGGGAGTGTACGACAATGACAACTCTCGGGCGAGTGTCGCTGAGAGAGTGTACGACAATGACAATTCTCGGGCGAGTGTCGCTGATGGAGTGTACGACAATGACAACTCTCGGGCGAGTGTCGCTGAGGGAGTGTACGACAATGACAACTCTCAGGCGAGTGTCACTGAGGGACTGTACGACAATGACAACTCTCTGGCGAGTGTCGCTCAGGGACTGTACGACAATGACAACTCTCGGGCGAGTGTCACTCAGGGACTGTACGACAATGTTAACTCTCGGGCGAGTGTCGCTGAGGGAGTGTACGACAATGACAACTCTCGGGCGAGTGTCGCTGAGGGAGTGTACGACAATGACAACTCTCGGGCGAGTGTCGCTGAGGGAGTGTACGACAATGACAACTCTCGGGCGAGTGTCGCTGAGGGAGTGTAAAACAATGACAATTTTCGGGCGATTGTCGCTGAGGGAGTGTACTACAATGAACACTCTCGGGCGAGAGTCGCTGAGGGACAGTACGACAATGACCACTCTCGGGCGAGTGTCGCTGAGGAGCTGTACGACAATGTCAATTTTCGGGCGAGTGTCGCTGAGGGAGTGTACGACAATGACAACTCTCGGGCGAGTGTCGCTGAGGGAGTGTACGACAATGACAACTCTCGGGCGAGTGTTGCTCAGGGACTGTACGACAATGTCCACTTTCGGGCGAGTGTCTGTGAGGGAGTGTACGACAATGACAACTCTCGGGCGAGTGTCGCTGAGAGAGTGTACGACAATGACAATTCTCGGGCGAGTGTCGCTGATGGAGTGTACGACAATGACAACTCTCGGGCGAGTGTCGCTGAGGGAGTGTACGACAATGTCAACTCTCGGGCGAGAGTCGCTGAGGTAGTGTACGACAATGACCACTCTCTGGAGAGTGTCGCTCAGGGACTGTACGACAATGTCCACTCTCGGGCGAGTGTCTGTGAGGGAGTGTACGACAATGACAACTCTCGGGCGAGTGTCGCTGATGGAGTGTACGACAATGACAACTCTCGGGCGAGTGTCGCTGAGGGAGTGTACGACAATGTCAACTCTCGGGCGAGAGTCGCTGAGGTAGTGTACGACAATGACCACTCTCTGGAGAGTGTCGCTCAGGGACTGTACGACAATGTTAACTCTCGGGCGAGTGTCGCTCAGGGACTGTACGACAATGACCACTCTCGGGCGAGTGTCGCTGAGGGAGTGTACGACAATGACAACTCTCGGGCGAGTGTCGCTGAGGGAGTGTACGACAATGACAACTCTCGGGCGAGTGTCGCTGAGGGAGTGTACGACAATGACAACTCTCGGGCGAGTGTCGCTGAGGGAGTGTACGACAATGTCCACTCTCGGGCGAGTGTCGCTGAGGGAGTGTACGACAATGACAACTCTCGGGCGAGTGTCGCTGATGGAGTGTACGACAATGACAACTCTCGGGAAAGTGTCGCTGAGGGAGTGTACGACAATGTCAACTCTCGGGCGAGAGTCGCTGAGGTAGTGTACGACAATGACCACTCTCTGGAGAGTGTCGCTCAGGGACTGTACGACAATGTTAACTCTCGGGCGAGTGTCGCTCAGGGACTGTACGACAATGACCACTCTCGGGCGAGTGTCGCTGAGGGAGTGTACGACAATGACTACTCTCGGGCGAGTGTCGCTGAGGGAGTGTACGACAATGACAACTCTCGGGCGAGTGTCGCTGAGGGAGTGTACGACAATGACAACTCTCGGGCGAGTGTCGCTGAGGGAGTGTAAGACAATGACAATTCTCGGGCGATTGTCGCTGAGGGAGTGTACTACAATGACAATTCTCGGGCGATTGTCGCTGATGGACTGTACGAAAATGACAACTTTCGGGCGAGTGTCGCTGAGGGAGTGTACGACAATGTCAACTCTCGGGCGATTGTCGCTGAGGGAGTGTACGACAATGACCACTCTCGGACGAGTGTCGCTGAGGGAGTGTAAGACAATGACAACTCTCAGGCGAGTGTCGCTGAGGGAGTGTACGACAATGACAACTCTCGGGCGAATGTCGCTGAGGGAGTGTACGACAATGACAACTCTCGGGCGAGTGTCACTGAGGGACTGTACGACAATGACAACTCTCGGGCGAGTGTCGCTGAGGGAGTGTACGACAATGACAACTCTCGGGCGAGTGTCGCTCAGGGACTGTACGACAATGTCCACTCTCGGGCGAGTGTCTGTGAGGGAGTGTACGACAATGACAACTCTCGGGCGAGTGTCGCTGAGGTAGTGTACGACAATGACAACTCTCTGGCGAGTGTCGCTGAGGGAGTGTACGACAATGACAACTCTCGGGCGAGTGTCGCTGAGGGAGTGTACGACAATGTCAACTCTCGGGCGAGTGTCGCTGAGGTAGTGTACGACAATGACCACTCTCTGGAGAGTGTCGCTCAGGGACTGTACGACAATGTTAACACTCGGGCGAGTGTTGCTCAGGGACTGTACGACAATGACAACTCTCGGGCGAGTGTCGCTCAGGGACTGTACGACAATGTTAACTCTCGGGCGAGTGTCGCTCAGGGACTGTACGACAATGACCACTCTCGGGCGAGTGTCGCTGAGGGAGTGTACGACAATGACAACTCTCGGGCGAGTGTCGCTGAGGGAGTGTACGACAATGACAACTCTCGGGCGAGTGTCGCTGAGGGAGTGTACGACAATGACAACTCTCGGGCGAGTGTCGCTGAGGGAGTGTAAGACAATGACAATTCTCGGGCGATTGTCGCTGAGGGAGTGTACTACAATGACAACTCTCGGGCGAGTGTCGCTGAGGGACAGTACGACAATGACCACTCTCGGGCGAGTGTCGCTGAGGAGCTGTACGACAATGTCAACTTTCGGGCGAGTGTCGCTGAGGGAGTGTACGACAATGACAACTCTCGGGCGAGTGTCGCTGAGGAAGTGTACGACAATGTCAACTCTCGGGCGAGTGTCGCTGAGGGAGTGTACGACAATGACAACTCTCGGGCGAGTGTCGCTGAGGGAGTGTACGACAATCTCAACTCTCGGGCGAGTGTCGCTAAGGGAGTGTACGACAATGTCAACTCTCGGGCGAGTGTCGCTGAGGGAGTGTACGACAATGACCACTCTCTGGAGAGTGTCGCTCAGGGCGTGTACGACAATGACAATCTCGGGCGAGTGTCGCTGAGGGAGTGTACGACAATGACAATTCTCGGGCGAATGTCGCTGAGGGAGTGTACGACAATGACAACTCTCAGGCGAGTGTCACTGAGGGACTGTACGACAATGACAACTCTCTGGCGAGTGTCGCTCAGGGACTGTACGACAATGACAACTCTCGGGCGAGTGTCACTCAGGGACTGTACGACAATGTTAACTCTCGGGCGAGTGTCGCTCAGGGACTGTACGACAATGACCACTCTCGGGCGAGTGTCGCTGAGGGAGTGTACGACAATGACAACTCTCGGGCGAGTGTCGCTGAGGGAGTGTACGACAATGACAACTCTCGGGCGAGTGTCGCTGAGGGAGTGTACGACAATGACAACTCTCGGGCGAATGTCGCTGAGGGAGTCTACGACAATGACAACTCTCGGGCGAGTGTCGCTGAGGGAGTGTACGACAATGACAACTCTCGGGCGAGTGTCGCTGAGGGAGTGTAAGACAATGACAACTCTCGGGCGAGTGTCGCTGAGGAAGTGTACGACAATGTCAACTCTCGGGCGAGTGTCGCTGAGGTAGTGTACGACAATGACCACTCTCTGGAGAGTGTCGCTCAGGGACTGTACGACAATGTTAACTCTCGGGCGAGTGTCGCTCAGGGACTGTACGACAATGACAACTCTCGGGCGAGTGTCGCTCAGGGACTGTACGACAATGACCACTCTCGGGCGAGTGTCGCTGAGGGAGTGTACGACAATGACAACTCTCGGGCGAGTGTCGCTGAGGGATTGTACGACAATGACAACTCTCGGGCGAGTGTCGCTGAGGGAGTGTACGACAATGACAACTCTCTGGCGAGTTTCGCTGAGGGAGTGTAAAACAATGACAATTTTCGGGCGATTGTCGCTGAGGGAGTGTACTACAATGAACACTCTCGGGCGAGAGTCGCTGAGGGACAGTACGACAATGACCACTCTCGGGCGAGTGTCGCTGAGGAGCTGTACGACAATGTCAATTTTCGGGCGAGTGTCGCTGAGGTAGTTTACGACAATGACAACTCTCGGGCGAGTGTCGCTGAGGGAGTGTACGACAATGACAACTCTCGGGCGAGTGTCGCTGAGGGAGTGTACGACAATGACAACTCTCGGGCGAGTGTCGCTGAGGGAGTGTACGACAATGACAACTCTCGGGCGAGTGTCGCTGAGGGAGTATACGACAATGACAACTCTCGGGCGAGTATCGCTGAGGGAGTGTACGACAATGTCCACTTTCGGGCGAGTGTCTGTGAGGGAGTGTACGACAATGACAACTCTCGGGCGAGTGTCGCTGAGAGAGTGTACGACAATGACAATTCTCGGGCGAGTGTCGCTGATGGAGTGTACGACAATGACAACTCTCGGGCGAGTGTCGCTGAGGGAGTGTACGACAATGACAACTCTCAGGCGAGTGTCACTGAGGGACTGTACGACAATGACAACTCTCTGGCGAGTGTCGCTCAGGGACTGTACGACAATGTTAACTCTCGGGCGAGTGTCGCTCAGGGACTGTACGACAATGACAACTCTCGGGCGAGTGTCGCTGAGGGAGTGTAAGACAATGACAATTCTCGGGCGATTGTCGCTGAGGGAGTGTACTACAATGACAACTCTCGGGCGAGTGTCGCTGAGGGACAGTACAACAATGACCACTCTCGGGCGAGTGTCGCTGAGGAGCTGTACGACAATGTCCACTTTCGGGCGAGTGTCGCTGAGGGAGTGTACGACAATGACAACTCTCGGGCGAGTGTCGCTGATGGAGTGTACGACAATGACAACTCTCGGGCAAGTGTCGCTGAGGGAGTGTACGACAATGTCAACTCTCGGGCGAGAGTCGCTGAGGTAGTGTACGACAATGACCACTCTCTGGAGAGTGTCGCTCAGGGACTGTACGACAATGTCCACTCTCGGGCGAGTGTCTGTGAGGGAGTGTACGACAATGACAACTCTCGGGCGAGTGTCGCTGATGGAGTGTACGACAATGACAACTCTCGGGCGAGTGTCGCTGAGGGAGTGTACGACAATGTCAACTCTCGGGCGAGAGTCGCTGAGGTAGTGTACGACAATGACCACTCTCTGGAGAGTGTCGCTCAGGGACTGTACGACAATGTTAACTCTCGGGCGAGTGTCGCTCAGGGACTGTACGACAATGACCACTCTCGGGCGAGTGTCGCTGAGGGAGTGTACGACAATGACAACTCTCGGGCGAGTGTCGCTGAGGGAGTGTACGACAATGACAACTCTCGGGCGAGTGTCGCTGAGGGAGTGTACGACAATGACAACTCTCGGGCGAGTGTCGCTGATGGAGTGTACGACAATGACAACTCTCGGGCGAGTGTCGCTGAGGGAGTGTACGACAATGTCCACTCTCGGGCGAGTGTCGCTGAGGGAGTGTACGACAATGACAACTCTCGGGCGAGTGTCGCTGATGGAGTGTACGACAATGACAACTCTCGGGCAAGTGTCGCTGAGGGAGTGTACGACAATGTCAACTCTCGGGCTAGAGTCGCTGAGGTAGTGTACGACAATGACCACTCTCTGGAGAGTGTCGC